>NC_059427.1:11005630-11030561 GCF_021028975.2 Sphaerodactylus townsendi
GCAAATGCAGTTTCTCTTATTTAGCTGTTTCAGTTAACAAGATTTTGCTTCACTTAGTTTCACACGCACACAGGTGTCTCTTCTTAGGGTAAACCTTTTTAACACAGTTCAGACCACTTTCCTAAAACTCCCACCCTTAAACTCCAAAGGGTCTCACACTGGCTTGGGACAGAATAAGCTCTGGGGTTTCACTAAACCCACTCTTAATTCTGCCAGTTAAGCTAAACACACCCTCATGGGCTCTCCGGCTCAGTAGGTAGGTGTGGTCTCCTCATGAGACACTAGCCAAGCACTCTGTGTGACTTTAGGAGCGTTCCTGTGAGAACAGGTTCCCTCTTGTTTTCCACCGGCACAAGATCTCCTAGCCTTTAGTGGGAACAAGGCTCTTTCCTCTCAGTCTGAGAATACAGGCTCCTTAGCAGAGGTGGGATCCAGCAGGTTCTCACAGGTTCCCGAGAGTAGGTTACTAATTATTTGTGTGTGCCGAGAGGGGGTTACTAATTGGTGATTTTGCCACATGATTTTTTACTCCTCTCAGCAGTAGCGCGCAGAACTTGAAGCAGTCTAGCAGGAGGTCACCGGCGTGCGTGGCAGCCTGCGCGCATTCGTTTCCCGCCCAAGGACCGGCGCAGCAGCTGCGGCCTTGCCACAGTCTCGCCCAGCAATGCCCCGCCCTGGAATGCCCGGCCACGCCCCTATTGTGCCCTGCCCAGCCCCATTGCCGCTACGCCACTGTTTGAATCCCACCACCATGGGAACCTGTTACTAAAATTTTTGGATCCCACCACTGCTCCTTAGCCTTCTCCCCCTTTGTCTCTGACTATCTCTGCCCTTAGACATGATCTCCCCTGACTGAATCTGAGGACTGACAGGATTTGTCACACAAGCCCTCAAACTGCTATCAAATCTCTGCGTTCTCCCTATCTGTCTTTCTGACAGGCTTTTCTTGCATTTACTGTGTTTCCCCAAATCTAAGACAGTGTCTTATATTAATTTTTGCTCCCAAAGATGCGCTATGTCTTATTTTCAGGGGATGTCTTATTTTTCTGTATTCTGTTCATCGGGCATGCTTCCAAACAAAAACTTTGCTACGTCTTACTTTCAGGGGATGCCTTATACTTCACACTTCAGCAAAAGCTCTACTACGTCCTATTTTCAGGGGATGTCTTATATTCGGGGAAACGGTATATTCAGCTAGTTTATAGGCTTATATTCAACTAGTAACCTATCTGTGGCTACTGGCTATTGCATTTCAGCCAGCCAATCAGGTGGCACTCTGGTTAACACTTTGGTGCTCCTGCTCTGGCTAAACTGCACCTCTTCAAATTAACCATATAAAAGCTTAATCTGTCACACATGGTTTTATGTCTGACATATATCACTGCAGATTTGAACTTCAGGTTTTTAAGCTGGACCTAAACCAGTATAGTATCAAATCAACCACTAGAAGGAGCAAACCACACAGGTAACAGAACCATCACTACCCTGGGAAAAAACCCAGAAATTACAAGTGAGGAAAATGCTTCTGCATTGAACAGTGGGTTGGTCCAGATGGTTTGTGTGGTCCCTTCCAACTATGTGATTCTATGAAATACCCTAAACTAAATCTAAAAAGGGGTCAGATGTTGGGAGAGGCGCAGTTGGAGGGCTTGCCCCAGGGCCCCTGCTCTCCCCCCTCCGCCCCTGTACCAGCACCAGCCCCGGGAACACCCCCTCTGCAAACCCCGGGGGTGCCAAGGGAAAGGGCTGCCTTCCTTCCAGGGACGTAGGTATAGATTTTTTATGGGGGGGTTCGGGGGTGGGGCCACACACACACCCGCCCCTAAGCATGGCCACGCCTCCCCAAGGCCCGTCCTTGGCCTAGTGCTTACAAAAGCAGCTCTCCAAGGTTGGGGATGGCAGACTCCCCTGCCCGGCCCTGCCCCTCCCCTCTGGGCAGAGGCATAGAGGGAAAATGGAGCCTGGTGCAAAATCTGAGTTTTGCGCCCCCCCCCCCCCTACCGGGCAGCCGCTATGATGCTGGAATCCATCCCCAAACAGCATCACTTTCAATGGCATTTAAACTAGAGAGCCCAAATTCTCCTTTTAAATCCACCTTAAAGGAAGAATCTGGGGTCCCTAGTTAAACAACATTGAAAGTGATGCTGTTTTGGGGTGGATTATCCCCCACCCTGAAACAGCATCACTTTCAATGTGGCGTAGTGGTTAAGAGCAGGTGCATTCTAATCTGGAGGAACCGGGTTTGATTCCCGGCTCTGCCACTTGAGCTGTGGAGGCTTATCCAGGGAATTCACATAAGCCTGTGCACTCCCACACACGCCAGCTGGGTGACCTAGGGCTAGTTACAGCTTTTCGGAGCTCTCTCAGCCCCACCCACCTCACAGGTTGTTTGTTGTGAGGGAGCAAGGGCAAGGAGATTATAAGCCCCTTTGAGTCTCCCACAGGAGAGAAAGGGGGGGATATAAATCTAAACTCTTCTTCTTCTAAACTGAGGACCTCAGATTCTCCCTTTAAATCCATGCTAAAGGGGATGGATTTAAAAGGGGAATCTGGGAAAATTTGGGGGTGCAATGGTTAAGCTAGAAGCACCAAACTTTCAGGGTATCTTTAGGAGTCTCTCCTAATGATACCACCCAGGTTTGGCGAAGTTTGGTTCAGGAGGTCCAAAGTTATGGACCTCTCCTATTAGCTCCCATTGGAAACAATGGGGGATGGGGGCACCCACTTTGGGAGTCCATAGCTTTGGACCCCCTGGACCAAACTTTACAAGACCTGGGTGGTATCAATAAGAGACTCTCCTGATAATACATCCCAGGTTGGTTAAAGACTGGTTCAGGGGGTCCAAAGTTATGGACCCTCAAAGGTGTAGCCCCCATCTTCTATTAGTTCCCATTGGAAACAATGGCTGATGGGGGCACCCCCTTTGGGAGTCCATAACTTTGGACCCCCTGAACCAAACCTCACCGAACCTGGGTAGTATCATCAGGAGAGTCCCCCAAATAATCCCTGTAGGTTTGGTGCTGCTAGCCCAAACAATGCACCCCCTGCAGGCCAAAAACCGAAAAAGCACTAAAATGTTTTAAAAACCCACAAACGGGTGGGCGGAGCTTCGGACATGAATAGGGGGTTCAAACCCGAGAACCCCCCCTTACCATGCTTCCTTCCGCAGGGGGCGGGCGGGGGGTTGCAAATGCCGGAAGGAAGGAGACGCCCCCTCCCAGGGTTTGCCTGGTGGTTTCTCTTTCCTCTTGCAGCTGAGCTCAGCTCCGCCTCTGAGCGGGAAGAGAAACGCCTGGAGAGGCGGCCAAACCAGAACTGACTCTCTTGCTCCGTCTTTCCTTCCCAGAGGCAGCAGCCATGGCGGAGGGTGCCCAGAAGGAGCTCCGCGAGGAAGCCTCTTGCTCCGTCTGCCTGGACTTCTTCAGGGATCCCGTCATGATCCCCGAGTGCAGCCACACTTTCTGCCGGGCCTGCCTGACCCGCAGCTGGGGGGACTTGCAGGGGGCAGAGGTTTTGTGCCCTCTTTGCAGAGGACCCGCGCAGGAGGGGACCCTCCGGCCCAACCAGCAGCTGGCCAACTTGGTGGAAATAGCCAAAAAATTCACTCTGCAGGAGGCGGGTGTGGAGGGGGGAGTCTGCGAGAAGCACCAGGAGCCCCTGAAGTTTCTCTGCCAGGAGAACAAGGCCCCCCTCTGCCTGGTCTGCGGCAGATCCCAGGAGCACAGAGATCACCAGGAGATCCCTCTGGAGGAGGCGTCCCAAGAAAAGAAGGTGAGCAAGAGATTTGGGGGGGGGGACTTTTTTGGGTTCTTGGGTGTGGCTCAAATTTTCAGTTTGGAGCAAAGCTCTCTCAACCTGTGGTCAATGCTGCTTGGTGATTTGTGAATATTAAGATAATTTCAAATATACAATATTATATTAGTCCCCGCCTCCAGCACACACAAACACAAATTGGCTCCCAAAGCAATGGATTTTTTAAAAAGGCACATAAGGAAAGTGTTTAACCTGGTGATGGAGGGAAGGGCCTGCTGCCACCTCCCCCCAAGGGAGATCCTGTTGGTATTTGCAAGTGTCTATCACAATTCAGACATGAAGGGGTTAACTGGGTGCATGCTAATTAACTGCTGAGGTCAGAGTTTTATGGCCAGTCCATTGATCAAGCTATTGGTCAGCTAACCTCAGCATTGCCTATGTGAGACTAGTCACAGTAGACAGAAGTTATAAAGTAAAGTGTGTTTCTTTGTTTGAACCACACGAGGTAAAACCTTTTGCCTTGCTAGGTAGGCACTATGTGGGAATCACATGGTGCCAACCTATGTAACCAAGTTAGCTTTAGAATAGAAAGCTGTTCTTTATTTTTCTTCCATGTAAACCCTCCCTAATAGAAAGTAAACTCTTTTATAAAAACCAGCAACTGTCTAATGGTCTCTTCTTCTGCTACTCTGCTAAATATATTAAGATAAGAAGTCCAACAGATCCCCCTTTGCTGCTTGCCCTGTCCTGCCCATATTGGTGCCCCAGCTTTTCACTGGAGGCCCCCCTCTGACCAAGGAACCTGTGCAGTGCAATCCCATTTCCTGCCCCTTCAACGGTGGCCTGTTTATTTTCTACAGTGGCCACTCCCTTGACCCTGCCATACTGAGATCCAGCTGGGTGCTGGGGGAGCAGGCTGCCTCCTGAGCAGGCTGACATTTGGGCCAGCCCCCCAAATGTCTCAGCCCAAAGGGGTCCCTGCCCACTCCCAGTGCCGACCTTTGATAAGTTGGGGCTTCCAGCTCTGTGCCGAGGCCATTGTGGTAAGTGTGGAAGGAGGAACGGAAGGCAAGAAATATGCGGAAATTGACCACTATAGGACTATCTGCCATGTCCTCGAGGACACCAGTCCTGATGGATTCTCCCCCCTGCTGAGCCTCACTGCAGCCGTCCCACCAGGAGTCTGGACCCCATGGTGTGGTGGGCTCATACTGTCTTTAGGCCTCCGCCTGGCCTGCTATCAGGCTTGCCTCCCTTTCCCCCCTGAGGGAGGCCCTGCAGTCCAGATTGGCAGTGCTGGCTATTTAGAAATAAGGACGCTTTCCTGTGTGGAGCTAACTATTATAAACAATGTGATGCTTCTCCTCTGCTTTCACCCACCTGCTAAGAGGGAAGGGAGGGTGTTCTGTTCCCCAAGTAAACACAGTCTTTGGTGCCCTGTACTTGGCCAGAACAGAGTGGGAGACGCACAAGCAAGGTGTAACAGTTAAAAAAAAAGGTTTATTGCTTAGAAGAATTGAGAGCCTAACTCCTCCCGGGGTCTGACTAAGATAAGGCACTTGCTTGACTGGAACAACTTGAAGCTTGAGACTTTAATTCTTTCTTGACTTCTTCCAAGAAAGTCCACTTTGTCTGTGCTTCCTCTTGGTTCCTTCAGTGTCCTTTATCTGGATTCTACTTTCTGTTAACACCTTAACTTTATGCTCTCTAGATTATATACACCTTAGACCAGTGATGTGAACTCCATAACGGGTGCCAGGAGTGGCACTCATTCTCTTGTGGGCATTCACTTAACAGAAGTTCATCATGTGATGGGGAATCTCCCCCAATAACATCTAGGCTGGCCTGGGCCTGAGCTTGATTATTTGCATTAAACCTAAGACCTAGTTTTGGGGAAGCCGTGTAGATAACCCTGTTAAGCACTGTTAAACCCCACTGATTTTCATGCGAAGAACTAAAGTGTGATCCTTTACCTGGGAGTAAGCTCGGTTGCTGGCAATGTGGCTTGCTTCTGAGTAAACCCTCCTAGGGTCGTGATTCACCCGTTCGAAGAGTTACATGGTTGCTTCAGAGCAAAGCCACCAACTACCAACAAGCTTACTCCCAAGTAATGCATGCCTCGGAGCCAACCATTTTTTTCTAAACTAAAACCTCAGTATTCAGGTTAAATTGCCGTGTTGGCACTTTACGATAAATAAGTGGGTTTTGGGTTGCAGTTTGGGCACTTGGTCTTAAAAAGGTTTGCCATCATTGCCTTAGACTATACACCATAGACGTAACAGATATTGCAGCCTTCCAACTCCCTTGGCACCTTAGACTGACTTAACTAAACAGGGGCATTGCTGGGTAATAAAAGGAAGACTGCCTCTAGGGAGATTTCTTAAAGGGACAGGGTCTAACTAAAATTCCCTCCCTTAGAATACTGTACAAGGAATTAAACCCATACTAGCTATAGGAAAACTGATGCTTAATAAGAAAATAATAAGAGCTTCTCTGGGGGCATAATAGAGGGGTTTTCTGCTGAGGGAGAACTTAGTTTAAAGTTGAAACTGAAGAGGTCTTGACTGACCCTCTGTGGTGCGGCTGCTTTTAGGACTCTTGGGGTGGCTGCAGATCCCTGGAGGCTCCTTCTCAGGCTTTCCTGTTATCTGCACAGGGACCCAGATGGCTTCTCTCTCCCTCTTTGCCCTCAGAAGTCTTTTTCTTCAATTCCTCCCCCTTCCTCTCTGGGACAAGCCCCCCAACACCAGATTGAAGTCCACAACTCACAGGATTACACTCTGTTACACCCAGCTTTTATATTTTAAAGTTTTTGTGTGTTGTTTTCTACCAAACAAGGCACAAATTATGTCCAGTCATCACAAGGAGAGAAATGGTTTGGGGTGCAAAATGAAACACATTCTACTTCCTTGTTTTGGGCCTCAGGCAGTCTTGGCTGGTAGAAAAGGGAGAGTTTGCCAGAAGCACCAGGAGCCGCTGAAGCTCTTCTGCAAGGAAGACGAAGCCCTCATCTGTCTGGTCTGTGTCCAATCCAAGGAGCACAGAAATCACGAGACCCTTCCTCTTGATGAGGCCTCCCAAGAGTACAAGGTAGGAAATCAACAGAGGAAGAGCCCTGGATCCTTCCCTTCTCTTTGTGAGGAAACACCCTGCAGCTTCTGCCTCAGCCTCTGGGAATCAAAACACCACTCCGCTGACTCCTTCCTGGCTTGGTGGCTCCCAAGGGCATTGCTTCCTGCCCCCTGCCAAGGTTAAAGTCTGGAAATATGATAAAGCGAAGTGATTGACTCACTTCCTGTCCTGTTGTGGTGATGTCTGGCCCGCCCATTGCTTGACTGTGCTATGAGGGGGCAGCCACCTGGCTCCCTTTTTCAACCACACAAACACACACACTCCTTTCCTGATTTTACTTGCTCCAGTTGAGTTTCCTGGGAGCTGGAGGAGAATGTGTGCAGGTTTGGTACGTGGACATATCCCCCACTTACAGTGGCTGCGAGGGAGGAGTTTCCGTCAGTTTGCGCGCAGGGAAGGAGGGCTAGGCATGGAGCTCCCTTTTTCTGAGTCTGATGTTTGGTCTGTCAGTGGCCACTTTGACTGGGATTCGGGTGGGCGTCTGTGATGTGAGCTGCTGCCTGTTAGTTTCACCCGGAAATGCCAGAGAGAAAAATTGGGACCACCTGGATCTCTCCCTCTGAGCCATTGCACTTTAGCACTTTAAGAAATCCTTTCCTGCTCCACATCTCTAGTTGTTTCCTCATAGAATTTCCCCTATTTTGGTGTCCTCTTTCTTGGCCAAAGAGAGTTTGGGAATGTGTGGAATGGAAGATATGCGTTTCTTCTACCGTCCTCCCTCCGAAGCTATCTATTCTCTTGCCAGGAATATTCTCCCAACCCACCCCCTGAGTTCTTTGCTATTTTTTTTTTCAAAATTGTCCCTCCTGGGTGTATTTTTGTGGATTATGAATAATTTTACATGTAAAAAATCCTCCTATCGTGGCACTTGGGGTGGGGTGCAAAGTCCAGGTCATAGCGTTCTTTGTCCCCCCCCCCCCCCCCCCCCCCCCCCCCCCCTCCCGCGGCCGCCCCCCGGCCCCCCCCCCCCCCCCCCCCCCCACCCCCCCCCCCCCCCCCCCCCCCCCCCACCTGGAGCCATCTATTATCTTTCCATCCATATTTTCCCTACCCTACCTGTGATGGAAAATAGTTAGCTGAACTATGTATTAGCTAGAAACATGTGATATTATGCAACCAGTATTATTAGGAAGCTGAAGTATGTGAACATGGAGTTTACAGACTTCATCTCAAAAAGGGGCGTGTCATGGAATTATGCTATCGCTACAGTAAAGGGAAGTCACATATGACTGTGAAAAGCATCTTTGCCTTTTGATCTCCTGGAGGGAGGACAGGAAACTATGCAGAGGTGCCAGGATGAAACTTCAAAGGCCTAAGTTACCTCATGGCCCGAACAGAGTTTTCCTGAGAAGGGGAAAACAAAGGTTTTGAAATTCCATCTTGAGACGTGGTCAGGGAAGCATCTCTGGGCCATGGGCTCCCGGAATGGGGAAAAAGAACCAAAAGGAATGTGACCAGTTGAGCAATCTCTTACTGCATTTATGTTTTATTTCTTTGTTTTGAACTTTTACAATAAATCCTTGAACAATCAGCTGGTCGGGAGTTTAATAGGAGGGAAAAGAACCCGAGATTGAGGTGAGATAAGAGTGGCTCTACCAAACTTAATCTCAGCCTCAGTTGTCATACTACCCCACTCCCCGCCTGAGGTCTTTGCTATTTTTTAAAAATTCCTCCTGTGGTGGCACTTGGGGTGGGGTGGAATGTCCAGGTCGTAGCATTCTTTGTGTCCCTGTTGGGTATCAGAGGAGAGTGGGGCATCATCCCCATGAGCAAGATGACTGTTCAGCATTTGGGAAATGTTGCTGAAGATCCCGTTGCAGACAAAGGGCACTTACATCTAGTTTGGTTGTTACGGACCATTTTGCTTCATGTGTGTTTTGTAATAAACCTCTGAAAAAGGAACCAGTCTCAGTTTTGGGTCTTTCTTCCCCCAGGATAAGTTCTGCAGTAGTCTGGAGGGTCTGAAGGAGGAGAGAGAAAGAATCGTGGGATGTAAAGCAGACATAGAGAAGGAAAGCCAAGACCGGCTCGTAAGTGTCTCCATGGCTGGGAAGTAAACAGATTCTAGATATATTATGGGATGGGGGTGGAGTACAAATAACAAAAGAGGCAACTCCTGCCTTTTCTATTCTCAGGTGTTTTTGGGGGGACGGGGGGCTTTCCAAGGTACTCTGTGCTGTGGGGTAAATCTTGGGCACATGAAACCATTTGTGCTGATTCCCTTTTGAGTCAATGCACGAACACTGGGAGCCAGGAGAAGTCCCTGAAAAGACAGGAGGGTCTCTCCCTCCTGAAGAAATGCTGGGTAGAAATGCTGAGAGATACTTCACCGACCCTCGGCTGGACCAAGGGCCCCTCAGCCATTGCTGATACCAAGGGGGAAATTTCTTGGGATGCTCAGTAGCATGTAGATTTTCCCCCTGCTGTTTTTCCTTTGCCCAAAATGCAGTCAGTTTAAATTGGGAGACCAAGTGAGAGGAAGGGCTTCTCAGCTCTTTTCTACTAAAACATCAAACCTTTTTGTCTATTGAAAAGTGTGGGGGGCGGAAGGGGCGTTAAGCACACGGAGGGTGTTTTGTTGGGGAAACAAATGGCCTGAAGAAGCCCCTTCTAGTCTCTGGGTGTCGTGCTGCAGACAGAGCCCTCTGTGGCTGAAAGAATCCCTCCAGGACTTCCAAGTGAGATCCACGTGTATTTCGGCCCTCAGGATAAGTCTGTGGAAATCTTTCTTTTTCTCAGCTGAATGTGGATGTGATTTCTATGAAAGGCCATAGTGCCCTTCCAACAGAAGTATCCCAAAGTGCCTTTCTCCTAAAGTATCCTAAAGTGCAGCAGTGGCATAGTGGCTAAGAGCAGTGGCTAAGAGCAGGTGCACTCTGATCTGGAGGAACCGGGTTTGATTCCCAGCTCTGCCACTTGAGTTGTGGAGGCTTATCTGGGGAATTCAGATTAGCCTGTGCACTCCCACACACGCCAGCTGGGTGACCTTGGGCTAGTCACAGCTTCTCGGAGCTCTCTCTGCCCCACCTACCTCACAGGGTGTTTGTTGTGAGGGGGGAAGGGCAAGGAGATTGTCAGCCCCTTTGAGTCTCCTACAGGAGAGAAAGGGGGATATAAATCCAAACACCTCCTCCTCCTGCTACCAAGACCAGCTGTGTTTATTCTGCTTACCTGATTTCCTTCTCCTTCCATTTCAGAAACAAGTGACAG
Organism: Sphaerodactylus townsendi; assembly: GCF_021028975.2. Taxonomy (NCBI): domain Eukaryota; kingdom Metazoa; phylum Chordata; class Lepidosauria; order Squamata; family Sphaerodactylidae; genus Sphaerodactylus; species Sphaerodactylus townsendi. Next base: position 11,015,726 of record NC_059427.1, read on the forward strand.
GAGAGAAGCAGGAGACGGTCACTAAGTTCAAAGAACTGCACACTTTTCTGGAGGAACAAGAGAACCGTTTGGTGGCCCAGATGGAAGAGGTGGAGAAGGAGGTGGCAAGGAAAAGGGACCAGCAGCTGACTGAACTCTCTGAGGCCCTCTCCTCTCTGGACAGCCTCATACAGGAGATGGAGGAGAAGTGTCAGCAGCCAGACAGTGAACTCCTGCAGGTAAGAGGGGGGCAAAAGCAACTCTGGCTCCCCTTTGGGGAAAAGCTGCCTCCAGACCTTATCTGTTCACCCTTCACTTGGCACAAAAGCAAATGAGCCCTATTTGTATTGCTGTCAGGTTCCCCCCCCCCCCCTTTCGTGGTCTTCTTTCCCATCTGCCATATTTAATTTCCATCCAGCCACAGACTGGAAAAAATAAAGGGACTATTTGAAACTCCCTGATAGACTGAGGCCACTAATCTTCCATCTCAGAAGTTGTCTGTTTGTGTGTCAACCAACAGTCTGGGGAGCTACATGGCAAGTCAAACCTAATTTATGGAATTTGGGCCTAAACTCTCTTTTGCCTGCGCTGCCATGTTGCAATGGTCAATGGCTAGATTATTCTAGCATTGTAACATTATAGTGATCTGTTGCACTAATTCCTAGAATTAGTTTCAAAGAAATAAAGTGCAGGGTGTACCTTTCCAGTTATAACTCTGCAACAATAAGGGCTAAATAGTTACAAAAAGTAAAAGCAGGGGCCCTGCATGATGTGACAATGCTCCTGAAATCTGGCTATTATTTTGCCCTCCAGTGGCAAGAAGGAAAATAGCAGACAGAATTGAAACAAGGAAGGTTGCAGGGGATTCCTCTGTATGCACAGGTGGCCCCAAGAGTGACCCACCCTGATCATAAGACTTCCTGCTTCCGCATGTGGAGAAATCCCTGTGGGAAAGTAGCCACTGCTGAGTCCTCAGAGCAGATCACACAGCTCTACTCTGAAATGGCCACTGCTGAGTCCTCAGAGCAGATCACACAGCTCTACTCTGAAACTCACTGAGATTCCCACCCACTTTTTGGAGACAGACCCCTGCCTTTTAGTGGTGTCTGCTGGCTGAATGCACAAAAAGGGTCAGAGTGCAGAATCCTGCAGGGTCTGAGGGGTTTTCCTGGAGTGTCCTTTCAGCAAGCACTGAGGTCTCTCTTCTTTCTGTCTCTATTTTTCTTTAGGATGCCGGAAGCATCTTGCAGAGGTGAGTGTATCTTTCTCATTAACTTTCGTAACAGTGGGAGGGGTGTGGGTAGCCTGTGAAGAACGTGGTCCTTCAGGATTGTGTCTGTGTTAAGTGCCATTAAATCGCTTCCGACTCACGGCCAGCCGATGGTTCAGTGTCCTGCAAGGTGTCTGATAATTTACGGCCTTGCTCAGATCTTACAAACTGAGGGACGAGGCTTCCTTTGGAGAGTCCATCCATCTCATGTTGAGTCCTCCTTTTTTCCTGCCGCCTTCCACTTATCCTGGCTTTATTGTCTTTTCCAGTGAATCTTGTCTTCTCATAATGTGACCAAAGTACTATTGCGACTGATGGCCAAACCAGGTGTAGCTAAGATTGTGGGTCTCCATTTGTCTGTCAGTGGCAAATGGCTTATGTGCAGAGTCTTGACAACAGTTCTTCAGAGCTCTCTCAGCCCCACCTGCCTCACAGGGTATTTGTTGTGGGGGAGAAGGGAAAGGAGATCATAAGCCCCTTTGAGTCTCCTTACATGAGAGAAAGGGGGGGTATAAATCCAAACCTCCTCCTTCTTCTCCCGTCACTGATTCTCATAGCTGCTGGTGGACCCTGATGGACCATAAATCTGTCTAACCCCCTTTTAAAACTATCTGTGTTTGTGGCCATCACTGCCTTAAGCAGCAATACATTACTGGTTGAGTAAAGAACTATGTCCTTTCGTCTGTCCCAAACTTATTGCTCAACAACTTCATTGTTGAATCTGCCCTATGCTTTACTGAAACCTGGCTAAATGAGAGCATTGATGATAATAGCATGTGCATACCGGGGTTTCAGATATTTCGTTCAGACAGGATTGCAGAATTATCAGGGAAGAAAAAAGGAGGAGGATTATGTATATACATCAACAAAAGCTGGTGTCAAGACATAACAATAATTCAAAAATTCTGTGATGAAAATTTGGAGTCCTTACTTATTAATTGCAAACCCTTTTATTCCCCTCGAGAGATAAATTCAGTTCTGTTTTTTTTGGTTTATATTCATCCACAAGCATCTGTAAAAAAGGCATTAAGAACTCTAACCGATCAGATTATGGAGGGTGAAGCCAAATACCGTGATTCACTGGGTATTATGTTGGGGAGATTTAAACAAAAGCAGTAAACTTAAGGGAAGACCTTACCAAAATACTTTCAGCATGTCAACTGTCCCACCAGAGGCAAGAATATCTTAGACCACTGCTATACAACACTGAAAGATGCTTATCGGTCTTTACCACGAAAGCAGCTGTGTAGGCCATTCTGATCATTGCATATTGATTCACCTTGTACCTGCTTTTACAGACAAAGATTTAAAGCCACAAAACCAATAACATAAATCGAGTGAGAACTTGGACTGAAGAGGCAAAGTTAAAGCTGCAGGCTTGCCTTGACTGTACAGACTGGAATATTTTTTAAAGGAACACCTCTGCAGATTTGGATGAACTCACAGATACTGTAAACATCATATGTCAGCTTCTGTGAAGATCTTGTATACCAACCAGGAACTTGCGATATATATATAGTAACAACAAACGCTTGGTTCACAGCTAAACTTTAAAGAAGCAGTTACTGTCGTTCCAAAGAAGAGGCCTACATGTGAAAGGGTGATAGAATGCTGTACAATCCAGGCCAGAAATGTATTAACAAAGGAGATCAGAGCAGCAAAAGAAACTACTCTGAGAAAAGCTAAAAATCAGTTTTCACCAAACGAGGAACAACAGCAAACATGTGGAAAACTCTCAAAAAATATCACCGGTTACAGTAAACCACCTTCCCAAGCTGAAGGAAATCGTAGCAATTGGCAGACGACCTGAACGTGTTGCTAGCCTGTAGGTTTGAAAACAATCTACAGTCACCTTTCTCCACAACCTCTGTATCTCAGATGCACCAACAATAGCCAAACTTCCTGCCAAACTGAACTCCATTTCATTGGGTTTACATAAACCCCCCCCTGGTGATCTCAGAAAAGGAAGTGCAAGATCTTATTTCACAGACCAGAAGCCTGGAAAAGCACCAGGCTCCCAGACAAGATAACACCTTTCTTGCCTAAAAGTCTGTGTGCTGTCCATAATTGGCCCCCATCTTCACCTCCAAATCTTTAACAAAATCACTAGAGATGTGCTATGTTCCTTCCTGCTTCAAACGCTTCCACTACTCGTCCCAGTAGCTCTAAGAAGCCTTCCATCAAAGGAACTTAACGACTACAGACCAATTGCTCTAACATCTGTAGTTTATTAGAAAACTTTTGAAAGGCTAGTGATAGCACCATTTGAGAAAACCATCAATGGATCCACTGTTGGACCCCTTGCAGATTTGCGTAATACCGAGCAAATAGATTCGGGATAGATGATGCCGTTAATATGGCTTTGCACTATATCCTACAGCATCTTGAAAGTCGCCAAAGACCTATGCAAGGGTCCTTCTTTGTTGACTTTAGTTCAGCATTCAAAATACTATCAGACCGGACGTCTCTTCTAACCAAACTAAATCAGCTAGCAGTACCTTGAGCATTATTTGTAAGTGGGATCACAAGCTTCCTAACAGATAGGAAACAGCAGGTGAAGCTAGGAAAAGATTACATCAGACACCTGTAAAAATGAGCACAGGGTCCCCCCAAGGCTGTGTACTTTTCACCACTTCTCTTCTCTCTGCCAGCCAATACCAATGACTGCATCTCAAATGATCCATCTGTTAAAAAAATACTGAAATTTGCAGATGATACAACAGCAGTGATTGGTCTTCATTCGAGACAACGATGAAACCGCATACAGACGGAGGTTGAACAACTAGCCTCGTGGTGCCACTCTGGAACAATCTAGAACTGAACACACTTAAAACTGCGTAGAAATGGTGGTAGATTTCCAGGAGAGAAACCACTCCCATCCTACACCTCCTCTCTGTACAATACTAGACAACACAGTATCAACAGTAGAGACCTTTAAATTTCTAGGCTCCATCATATCTCATGACCTAAAATGGACACCTAATATCAAAAATGTCATTAAAAAAGCACAACAAAGAATGTTCTTTCTCTCGCCAACTCAGGAAGCTCAAACTGCCCAAGGAGCCGCTGCTACAGTTCTACAGAGGAATCATTGAGTCTGTCATCTGCACCTCTATAACTGTGTGGTTTGGTTCCTGCAACCCAACAAGATCGACACAGACTTCGAGAGAATAATCAGAACTGCAGAAAAAAACAATTGCTGCTAACCTGCCTTCCATTGAGGACCTGTATACTGCACGGGTCAAAAAAAAAGAGGGCTGTGAAAAAGTATTTACTGACCCCTCAAGCATCCCTGGACATAAACTGTTTCAACTCTTACCCTCTAAACGTCGCTTACAGAGCACTGCACACCAAGACAACTAAAGACATAAGAACAGTTTTTTTCCCTAATGCCATCACTCTGTTAAACAAATAATTCCCTGGAAATTAATGTCAAACTATTTATTATATATTTATTATATAATTACTGCACTACTTTTTTCATCATTCCTATTACCCATCTCCTCCCAATTATGACTGTATGACTATAGCCTGTGCTGACATTTCATTTTATTTTATGATTTTACATTTTATGTTTTTATTACTATTGATTGTTTCCTGATTGCTTACTAGACCTATATGACAATCATTAAGTGCTGTACCTTATGATTCTTGACAAATGTATTTTCTTTTATGTACACTGAGAGCATATGCACCGGAGACAAATTCCTTGTGTGTCCAATCACACTTGGCCAATAAAGATTCTATTCTATTCTATTCTATTCATTGGGTGCTCTTGAGTTCTGGTGTTCTGGGAGAGGGAGAAAAAGACATGAAGGCGCTGAACCTAAATCTGCCCTCCTCCATTTCATCCGCACAACCACCCTGTCTGAGAGAGAGAGAGAGAGAGAGAGAGAGAGAGAGAGAAGGCCTGTCTAAGGTCACCCAGGGAGCCATGGGGCTGGATGTGGGCTGAACAGGGTCCTGCAGTCCTCGGCCATTTGGGCTCTTAGCGTTGAGGTGCAGCCGGGTGCTTCACTCTTGGGTTGGCCCCACAGTCCCCCATTCTGACGAGAGCCTCCTGCTGCGAAGCTCCCTCCGTTTTGGCGACCGGTTGCTTCATCCTCTCATCTAAGGGAGCAGGAGGAGGTTTCTTGTTGCCTTTGGGGAGGGTGGGGCTTGAGTCTATCAAAAATAGGAGAGATTTCACTGGTCTGTCGAATTCTGACAAAACACAGCTTTTCGGGTTGCTTTGCTTTCCCTGTGAAACACAATTGCTGAACACGAAGCGTAATTCATTATCCGGTTTTGGTCACTCAGCCCCGCCTTCCCCTGCTCACCCAACAGCCCTTCCAGCCACATGACTCTTTCTTTGGGGTGCTGTGTGGTTTCCGGGCTGTATGGCCGTGTTCTAGCAGCATTCTCTCCTGACGTTTCACCTGCATCTGTGGCTGACACAGAGGATCCTCTGAAGATGCCAGCCACAGAGTGCCGGAAGCAGCATCAGGAAAATATGCATTAGAACACGGCCGTACAGCCCGGAAACCACACAGCACCCAAGTGATTCCGGCCGTGAAAGCCTTCGACAGTACATTGACTCTTTCTTTTTCCAGGCTGCTTTTCCATCACAAAGAGTTGTGTGGCTGGAAGGGCTGTTGGGTGAGCAGGGGAAGGCGAGGCTGAGTGACCAAAACCGGATAATGAATTACGCTTCGTGTTGAGCAATTTTGTTTCTCAGGGAAAGCAAAGCAGCCAGAAAAGCTGTGTTTTGTCAGCATTTGGAAACTGTGCAGCTTCTCTGATTTGCACTGCGCTGGCTTCAGAAGAGGCAAAACTCAATGCACCAATAAAAGGCTTTTGGTGAAGGAAAGGCATGCTCGCTGCAAGGTGGAATTCAAATGTGTAAAAGGCCAAAATCACAGAGGCACACAGGAAGCTGCTGTATCCCAAAACAGACCCCGGTCCCTTTCCCTGGAGGCGCTGCAGACTGAGCCCAGGAGTATCTTCATGCTGAGCAGATTCTCCACCACTAAGCCTCATCCCCTCCCCCAACTATCACCCTGAAGTCCAAAATTATAACCCCACCCCAGCTTTCTTTTTCTTTCGCTGGACATTTGCAAGGCAGAAATGAGCAGGGGATGCCCACCCCCAGGCTAGTAGATTCTGTTCACCTTTGTATCTTGGCATTTCTTTGGGGAAAACAAATATATCCAACTATTTATATTTACTTCCGGAACCCAAACTGCGACGTGTAGTCTCATGATGTTACATCATGCCATCTTCCCTGAGATCTGGTAGGGAGATGAAAATATTATGCCATGAAAGTCTTTGCATTTGTAACATGAATTGTAAAGAGTCAGTTCATCATACCCTGCACCATTGTCCTCTATATAATGCAGCTAGGAGGAAGTTGATTGACAACAGCATTCTCACAGACCAACAGAAAACCCTCTTCCTTCTGGACAATGGCTCAAGAGAGTTGACTGCCAGGTTCCTCTGTACTGTAATTGCAAGGTGTTCTTAACATAACTTTTGAGACATTTTATTCAGTTTTTAAATCATCATTTTAGATGATTTTTAAAAATATAGATCCCTTTTTTGTTATATGTTCTTTTATATATATTTAAGTAAGTATTGTTGCTATCTGAATGCCATTAAAGGTTTCAGTTCAGTTTTTTGGGATATACGGGTTTAAGGGGGAAAAGCTTTGTTTATGGAATAGCAGTTTAGAAAGGCAGACGCTCAACATCCCATAGTGCTGTTTTCCGGTTGCTCGCACATAATTTGTGTTTGATGTTCGGGAGGAGAATTGAAACTCCATTCAGCCACTCCAAAGTTTCCACCTCTGCTTATTCTGCTGCGTGAATCCTTTGCTGTTGCTCAGATGCACCTTTCTGGGCAGGAGGCATAATGAAGGCAGATGTTTCCTAGCACTGTGAACTGGACTGGGGAGCTTCCATTTGCCACAATCATGTATGCAGATCGAATGCTGGCTTAGCTCTGTTTTGCTCCCTGTATTTGTACCTGGTTGTCTGATGTGCCTTCATTAAAAAGTAAATCTCTAGACCTTTCTGTTATGACCATATATAGACCACACAAGCCCATCCCTGTGAGGAAACCACTACTGAAGCTCCTGGGTCTCTCTGGAAGGCAGAGATTGTCAAGAGAATCAAAATCCTGTTCTATCTTCCTTTCCCCAAGTTACCTTTGCTGTGAAGCACAGAAACTATTAACGGGGTGTTTTTGATTCAAGGTATTCCTGGGAGACACCTTGAATGAAAGGATTTCTTAGAACCAATAATTGATTTCTTAGAACCAATAATTGAAGGTTGGGATGTGAAGGACAACAGATACGGGTTGCAGGTCCGGCGGGGGAGAGGCATCCAACGTTCCTTCTGGAGCGCCTTCTCCCTTCACCTTTTATTATGAATCTTATCAGGGTAAAAGACAATGGGAACAGCGGGGGTTTACAGGCAAAGGTTGCACCACCGTGGTCAGTGAAGGCATGTACTTGCAGGAGCCAGAGAGTCTGCAAGTCAGCAGTTTTTGCCTGGGTACACATTAGCCTGGAGGAGAAGGTAGGCACGTGAACGACCCATGAGCTCGGCATGTCAAGCTGAGGGGGGGCTCCCGGCCAGGAGTGTGCTCACCGGGCGGGGCGCCTCCTGTCATCCAGGTTTCCCTACATTGATGAGCAGTAATGTCAGTCTTGTGGTACAGGAATATCCCCAAAACAAGAATAAAACTTATGTATTGCCTTCATTATTATTTAAATTGGCACAAAATATTGTCTAAGCTTTCAGGCACAACTGGCTGGATGTCACCATTGTTAAAAATGCAGAAGGGTGAAAGGCCAGTTCTTTAGGCTGTGGTGGGAAAGGTCTGATCTCGCAGGTATCCTCTAAGGAGTGCAGGAAGGCCTGTACCTTCACTTGGTTGCTGACATAATATTAATGTGTTGTCGAAGGCTTTCACGGCCGGAATCACTGGGGTGCTGTGTGGTTTCCGGGCTGTATGGCCGTGTTCTAGCAGCATTCTCTCCTGACGTTTCACCTGCATCTGTGGCTGGCATCTTCAGAGGATCTGATGTTGGGAAAGCAAGTGGAGTGTATATATCTGTCGGAGTGTCCAGGGTGGGTGAAGAAACATTGTCTGTGAGTAACAAAGAAGGCAACCAGGTCAATAGTTGAGGGCATCTGAATAGAAGTATGAGTAACAATGAAGTCTATAGCATGGGAGTGACAATGGAGATAGCAAGGTCACTGGTGGAGCATCTGAATAGAAGTATCCTGGCCTTTGTTTCCTTTGTCTATGGTCATCCTGTGTTTGTGTGGAGCTGGTTAGACACTGTCTTGACTCTAGTATTTTTCAACACTGGCAAGCCATAGACAATGTTTCTCCACCCACCCTGGACACTCCAACAGATATATATACTCCACTTGCTTTCCCAACATCAGATCCTCTGAAGATGCCAGCCACAGATGCAGGCGAAACGTCAGGAGAGAATGCTGCTAGAACACGGCCATACAGCCTGGAAACCACATAGCACCCAAACGACATAATATTAGTTTGCAGCACATTCTTTGAGAAGTTATGTTCAGTCCAGTCTTTGTTCTTTCAAGGAAATGCAAAATTGTCCCCAGAGCCACTTGAGAAACTCATCTCCCTGGTAGGCTGAAAGCCACGGGAACCCCCCTCCCCCTCCAGGCTCTATGCAGTGCCCATAAGTTCTAAATTCAGTTTTGAGATTTGTTCTCGGATCAGGAGTAAGAGCCGCAACCTGTTCAACCCATCCTTTGCCTCTACTCCTTTTCAGGAGATTCAGGTGTTCGTGTAAATGCTCTTTCACTTGTGATTTCTTTCCAAAAAGTATCCATGGTTCTCTTGTCTCTGAAGGTTAACTGCTTGGGATAGGAGATGGTAGAAATGGGTTGTCGTCTTGTGGGGTTTTTATTGTGCTTGAAGAGCACCAAAAGGCTGCTCTGCCTTTTAATAGGTCAGGAGAAGGCAGGAAAAGCTTATAAGGTCGAGAGGAGGCCATGATGGGCAGGAGAAGGAAGCAGAATTTATTTATTTATTTATTTATTATTTGGGTTTATAAACCGCCCTCCCCCGGAGGGCTCAGGGCGGTGTACAACATAGATAGAGCACAACAACATTTTAGATACAATAAATATACATTAAAACAGCTCTAATAAGAATAAAAATAAACCCTTCCCTATTTAAAATGCAGCATTAATTAATTCAAGATGGCGTCCTCTGCTAATTCCCGTAAACCCCAAGTGGAAGGGGTGGCAGGACCTCCATGATGTCATAACGGAGGGAGAAGAGGAGGAGGGGGCCCCTTATCAACGGCTGGTCTCTCCAAAGGCCCGGTGGAACAGCTCAGTCTTACAGGCCCTGCGGAACTCAGCTAGATCCCGCAGGGCCCGGACAGCTGATGGAAGAGCGTTCCACCAGGCAGGGGCCAGAGCTGTAAAGGCTCTGGCCCGGGTGGAGGCCAGCCGTATCATCGAGGGGCTAGGGATCACCAGTAAGTTGGCCTCTGCTGAACGCAGAGGCCTATTCGGGACATATGGGGTAAGACGGTCCCGCAGGTACGGAGGTCCCAGGCCGCGCAAGGCCTTAAAGGTTAACACCAGCACCTTGAAAATGATTCGGAATTCAATCGGTAACCAGTGCAAGCGGCGGAGCACAGGGGTGATATGTTCTCCCATGGCACCCCCTGTGAGCATGCGCGCCGCCGCATTCTGGACCATTTTCAATCTCCGAATCAGACGCAAGGGAAGGCCCGCGTAGAGCGAGTTGCAATAGTCTAACCTGGAGGTGACCGTTGCATGGACCACAGTGGCCAGGTCAGCTTGGGAAAGGAAGGGGACCAGCCGTCGGGCCTGACGTAGATGGTAGAACGCGACCCGGGTTATATGGGCCACCTGGGTCTCCATAGAAAGAGACGAATCCAGGTGGACCCCCAGGTCGCGAACAGAGGGGGCTGGTGCCAATACAGCCCCCTCCCACACCGGCGGCTGAAAATCCCCAACCTCCCCCCCCCCGTCCCAGCCAGAGGATCTCCGTCTTTGCTGGATTCAGTTTCAGCCTGCTCTGTTTCAACCAACCAGCCACGGCCACCAAACAATGCTGGAGAGCCGCAGGGGCGGTGGCCGCTCCCCCCTCCATCGACAGAATGAGCTGAGTGTCATCAGCATATTGGTGACACGTCAGCCCAAAGCTCCGCACCAACTGAGCAAGGGGTCGCATATAGATGTTAAATAATAGCGGGGACAGCAGCGCTCCCTGGGGCACACCACAATGAAGTGAGCACCTCTGGGACGCTTGGTCCCCACACCACACTTGCTGTGTCCGGTCCCGGAGAAACGAGGCAATCCATTCAAGGACAGTGCCTCGCACCCCGGAAACGGCCAGGCGGTGGGTCAAAAGGTCATGATCGACCACATCAAACGCTGCGGTTAGATCTAACAAAACCAGCAGCGCCGATCCGCCTCGGTCTAGTTGTAAGCGGAGCTGATCTGTGACGGCGACGAGAACAGTCTCCGTCCCATGCCCAGCACGGAAACCGGACTGGAAGGGATCAAAAGCCGATGTGTCCTCCAGGAAACCCCGAAGCTGCTCCAACACCACTCTCTCAATTACCTTCCCCAGAAACGAAAGATTCGAAACGGGGCGGTAATTGGCTGGATCACTAGGATCTAATGACGGTCTTTTTAAGAGTGAGAGGACCACTGCCTCCTTCAACCCACCAGGAAAAACTCCTTGCTCAAGGGAGCTATTGATGATATTCAACAGGTGGGGTCGCAACTCCGCCTGGCACGCTTTAACAAGCCAGGAGGGGCACGGATCCAGAGGACAGGTAGTAGGTCTAACAGCAGCCAGGGCCCTGTCAGAAGTGGCCAGAGGGAAAAATCTGCCAGCTAAAAATCTTTCTCTTGTTTCCTCATTTCCCCCCAACAGCAAATGTGACTCTGGATGCAGACACAGCCCATCCCAAACTCATCCTGTCTGAGGATCGGAAAAGCCTGAGGGCTGGAGAAAAAGCTCAAACTCTGCCCAACAATCCTGAGAGATTTGGCCGTTATTGTGCTGTGTTGGGCTGCGAGGGGTTCACAGGAGGCCGCCATTTCTGGGATGTCCTTGTGGGAAGTGAGGGAGGATGGGCTGTGGGGGTGGCCAGAAAGTCTGTGAGGAGGAAGGGAGAGTTTACCTTTAGTCCTGATGAAGGGATCTGGGTTGTGGGGAAGTGGAAAGGGCACTGTAGGGCTTCCATAGAAGATGATTATGCTCCCCTAACCCTGCCTGGGGAGCCCAAGAGGATCCGAGTCTGTCTGAACTATGATGGGGGTCGGGTGGCCTTTTTCGACGCTGACCGAGGAGCCCTCATCTACGAGTACTCTGGCGCCTCCTTCTCTGGAGAGACCCTCCTGCCCTACTTTGAGGTTGATCAAAAAGGCCACCTCAAACTCTCTTCTTAAGACCTTCTCTTTACACCGAGAGCATCAATAAGAAAATATTGTTTCTCAGAAGCACACACACACACCCCCTCCCCCTTAGTCCTGTAAAGGCCTTTCCAGGCACCCAGCCACCAAAACTGACTGGAGTAAAATGGAGATATCCTGCCCCGTCCCCGTCCCCCATTCCCTTTTTCTTTGTACCTTAATCTGAAAATAAAAGTAACATATTTCACTTTATAAAGAATAACAGGCTGGTTGTCAAGCAGAGCTCTGAATAGACTCCCCCTCAGCCTCCTCCAGCCCCCATTCCTCTCGGGCACGAGAGGAACAACTGAAAAGATCCCTCAGAGGAAAATGAGGCCCTGCAAGTTTAAGTTGATATTCTGGATTTTCTGTTGTTTTTAATTTATGGGGCACCACCTGTCAGGATTTGCTCTGTTCAGCATGGCCTTTCTGAAGGGCTCTGAAGATCCTTTCCCTGTTAAGGTTGCTACAGTCAACACAGTTGTGTTTCAGACACCAGTTGCTGAAAAGATGTTATGGTTATAATAAAGTTGCGTTACCTTGAAAACTGTGCTTTCTTGAATTTGGGGAGGTGGGGGCGCATATTGTAACTTCCCGACTGCTAGAAGTGTGCTGATATTTATTGTCTTGAACCATCCCCAATTCTCCAGTTGCCCAGAAAGAATCGGGAGGGGGATTTGCATAGCCAGAGAGATCAATTGTAATTCCGGCAGATCTCCGGGCCTCAGGTGGTCTCTGGCAACCCAGTGTAAAGCTGAGTAGGGATTTGAACCTCATCAATTCAAGGCTAACATCCTGTGCTCTGAAATTAACTGGCTCTCAGTTTTTATAATTGTACTACTGATGTGTTATGTACTCTTCAGAAAAATCTGGGGACCCATAAGAGTTGCAGGGAGAAATCCCATCCCCCCTCTTTGGGTCAGGCTGCCCAATGAACAGCCACCTGTCAATCTAATGCGCCACCATTTCCTCCTGCCGGATTCATTCTGTGGGGAGAGGGGCAAATGGTAGGTCCCTCCTTTTCCCTAACAGCTGCAGAGAAGCGGGAGAAAGAACTTGAGACGTAAGCAAAGATTCCCATCACTTTGATTGTGGACAGGGGGGTCTGTCACACTCGCAATGCTTACCGGTAGTTTGAACACTTGAGTTCCACATTCAGTCAAAAGACCCACAGCAGTATCTGATGCATCAACAAAAATGCAATCATCCATTTTGTAAACTGTCGTCAAAATCAGTTTTAATAAATCCCTTTCCATTCTAACAGGAACATCTGTGAAAAATATACTTCCTTGAGGGAAATAGCTTCAGTTATTTCATAGAACCATAGAGTGGGAAGAGAGCACAAGGGCCATCAAGTCTATCTGTTAACATTAGTCTTGGTGCAGCATTGGTCTTGGTGCAGCATTCAACGACAGTCCTGCTGTGACCCCAACTCCTCATCGCCACAGCCACCTTCTCAAAAACATCCATGTTTCTACTGCTCTTGGTAACAGCTCGTGTAACCTCTATCTGTGGGTTCTGTGGGGCAGAACTTGGAATGAGTTTGCAACAACAGATTTAAAAAAAACAAAATGGTTTACTTTCTTAACATATAACATCAAACATCAACATTTAATGTCATACTTCAAGGTCCTGTTCAGGTTTCATTTCAAGTCCTTCTAGTTACAGTCTTCTGATATTGCCAAGTCCAATTCTTCCTGCAAGTGGGTTGGCTCCTGAAGACTCCAAGGGCTTGATGAACAGGATTCAACATGATGAAGATTTTCAGGAGAACTTTCACCCATTACAAACATAAAAAGAACCCTTAACAAGGTGTGAAGGGCTTATACAATTAAGGTCCGAGTCTGGTAGCCTTCTGGTGTCCTTTTACCGCTGTGCTATAGAGAGTGTCCTAACCTACTGCATCTGTGTATGGTTCTCCAGTTGCACAGTGGCGAATAGGAAGGCGCTCCAAAGGGTGATCACTACTGCACAAAGGATTATCGGCTGCCCTCTTCCCTCCTTGGAAGAAATCTATAATTCCCGAAGCCTAAATAAAGCCCAAAATATTCTGAGGGACCCGTCTCATCCAGCACACTCTCTTTTTAAACTGTTACCATCTGGCAGACGATACAGGGCCCTCAGAACTAGGACAAAGAGGCTTAGAGACAGCTTCTACTCTAGAGCTGGGGCTATGCTAAACTCCGCTGCTTCATATTGATGTATTTGGGGCTGTGTAGGGATGGGTGGAGGAAGGGGAAAGTGAGGATGATGTATGAGTCTGAAATTGTGTGCATCGAGGAATGCTGCTGTAAATTTCGTTGTGCGTGCACAATGACAATAAAATGCTTATGCTTATGCTTATGCCTCGTCTCCTCCAAACTACACGAGCTCTGCAGCTTTGAGTCTCCACCCCTTTCTGGGTCAACCCATTCTGAGCATGGAGGTTACACTCGCTGGACTACCTACTCATGCCAGATCCCGAGCAGGTCCCCAGTTTCCACCTCCCTCCAGGAGAACCTCTCCCAGGTCCCTTGACAGAGCTCCTAACGTAGACCCTGACAGAAGTGTCGCCACTTGTGCCAGCCATTGTTGTGTGTGCACACCAATCGCTCAAAACCACACCAGCAGTTGCTGCCAACCCCTCCTTAACACTGAATTCAAACTGGCTGTTTCCTGCCCAATGTCCATTTTGGGCATTGCCACCCACCCAAAAGCTGTGCTTCTGATTGGTCGACCCACAGTGAGCAGAAAATGAAGCCTCCCCCCTTTTCTATTTGTGGATAGAGTCCGGTGCAGGCCTCAACATGGCAAGCGGCAGCAAAACACAATGCATCACATCACATTCCCACTCACAGCATCACATCACATTCCCACTCACGTTCTCATATTTTTGTGGAAAACGAGACAACACACATACACACACCTGCCCCGTGATAAGCCCCCTAGCATTCGGCCCAAAGTGCACATCTCTCTAGCTATGTGCCCCGAGCAACCAGTACATGGTGGCGAGTTTACCTCATGATTTTTGAAAAGAATCTCCAAATTGGCAATTTTTGAAAATCCCGGGATGAGGGAAATATCGCGGGTCAAACCTGCTTAAGAACCGGGAACCACTTCCTGGCAAGACCGGGATATT
>NC_059427.1:11030647-11055990 GCF_021028975.2 Sphaerodactylus townsendi
TANAACTGGTCCAGCATGCAGCGGCGCGCCTACTTACAGGCAGCGCCATTTACGATCATATTCAGCCTGTATTGCGCCAGCTGCACTGGCTCCCTGTAGAGTTCCGGATCATTTTCAAGGTGCTGGTGTTGACCTTTAAGGCCTTACGCGGCCTGGGACCCTCATATCTTCGAGACCGCATCACCCCATATGTCCCTGCACGGCCTCTTCGCTCGGTGGAGGCTAATTTATTAGTGGTCCCTGGCCCCTCTATGCTGTGGCTGGCCTCCACGCGGGCCAGGGCCTTTACGGCTCTGGCCCCGGCCTGGTGGAACACTCTTCCTCCGGCTGTTCGGGCCCTGTGGGACCTTGGTGAGTTCCGCAGGGCCTGTAAAATGGAGTTGTTCCGCCGGGCCTTTGGAGAGACCAGCCGCTGAAATGGTGCCCCCAACTGGCCTTTCATCCTGGCCATTATCAAATGTGACTCGCTGCCCTCCTCCCCTCTCTTTTGGGGAGAATTTTAAAAATGGGGTTGGTCGGACGCCTCCATTATTATTACTATTGTTATTGTCATCGCTGTTTTAATGAGTTTATAATTTGTTATTTATATGTCATGTTGTACACCGCCCAGAGCCCTTCGGGGATGGGGCGGTTTAGAAGTCAAATAAATAAATAAATAAATAAATAAATAAATAAATAAATAAATGCTATACAACTTGTCTAGGCCCATGGGCGGCAGCCACACACTTTTGTGACTTGGCCAGGCCCGGCAGTGACCACCACACAACTAGGCGGAATAGCTTGCTACACAGCACGGTTTTTGCAACTTGACCAGAATTTTTTCAGGGAGGGGCTGATAGGAAGAGGAAAGGAGGGAAAGTTGAGACATGGAGTGGAAGAGCAACCCCCCCCCCCCAAAGATGGCTTGAGAATATGATTGCGCCATCATCTAAAAGTGGTTGGGACTGCAAATGTCTAATACGTAGTTGAAGTGAAGCCTTTTGTTTATTAATTTAAATAAGAGAGTCAAATGAAATTAACCCTTTGTGGACCTGTTGGAAGGGGGATATTGTTGCTTACACCTGCTCAAATGCATCTGATGAAATGAGCTCTACTGCAAATTGATATCTGTAGCAAAAGATATAAAACTATTGCTTTTCCGGTGACACTTTAAATATTGATCCCACTGAATTACTAATGCACGAGCATTGACCTATTGCTCCTCCTCTAGTGGAAAGAATACCTTCCACAGCAATTTTTCTTCTTCAGGAGAGAACCTATATATGTACAGTCAGACTTACTGACAACTTGAATTTAGAACTTGAAGCTAGCTTGGAAAAATGTCTAGATTGCTCAGCGTTGTACAAGCGTACCCGTGGATTCCCACCTAATCAAGATACTACAGGTGAGACTGAAAGTATAGGTGTAACACAGCTTTATTTCTTAATCAAGGGGATTAGGTGCAAAGGACCAGCATTCCAGTAATACAAAATATATTATTGGGCTGCCATGAGCCCCTTGGGGAAGGGCGGGGTAAAAAAATCTAAAAATAAATAAATAAAATAGACATAAATTAAGCCTTCGTGTATATTTTTTAAAACTTGCATACCTTAAGTACAGTGTCTTCTTCTAATTGGTTACACATGATACTGTAATTTCTGTGATTGGTTCTTACAGATCAGACCACCACGCTCCTTTTCCTTGATGTAATGTTGATGCTTTAATTGGCGTCTGGCAGTTTTTATTTATAGTTATCTATGTATTTGTTACTCTATTCATCTCCCAATTCTCCCAATTCTCCCTTTATGATTTATATTCTAGCCATTGAACTTATCTATCTGCTCATTAATTTAACTAGAGTGATGGGTTACTTTAAAAACTTTTGGCATGATTCTAAAAGAAAACACAAGGCTATCCTTGACTAACAAGATAACCTCCTTGATCTTAAAATAGCAGGTGTCGAGAGCTAGGTTTCATCCCAATCACATTGTCATAAGAAGCAGAAGCGCAGTAAAGGGCCATCTCTTCATAACTCAGTGATCGTTTTACTTCTAAACGGGGCCTGACCGGCTAGATTTAGGGGCTGGGTTTTCCCCTGGTGTAGAGAAAATGTTCTGTCCCTTTAATTGAGGCTTGATGTGTGGAAATGGACACAGGCAGGGACAAATGGAGGCACATGAAAATGCCTCATCCTCACAGCAGATTGCCGGGATCTTGGGCAGAGGTCTTTCACCTCATACGTGATCCTTTTATAGGGTTGCCAACCTCCAAGTGGCCCCTGGAGATCTGCTGCTATTATACTTGATCTACAGATGGCCAAGATCAGTTCCCCTGGAGAAAATGAATGTTTTGGAGAATGAACCTTGGTTTTATTCAGCATGCCGAGCCTTCATAAGCATACTTTTTATTACAGGCGCCTCAGTGTTTGGAGGGGACGCTAAAATCGATTCCTCTTCAGCAGAACTGCAGAAAACATCAGAGGCCCTGATTATGGAGGGTGACGGAGAACCCAGATCTCCCGGTAAGGATTTGTGTACTTGAATTACTCAAGGATGGTAGGATATAAATGCTCTGTTTGCGGTTTTGTGGCAGAAAGAGGCGGGAACAATTAGAGAAGCACTTGCAAGGAAAGAAGCCAGGCCTATAGTGTTATTACAGAACTTGGGGACCTGAGCGATTGGTGGGGAGGGAACTGCCCCACTGGTCCCCTGATGCTTCCACTCCCTAGTCCATCTCGTCTCTCCCTCCCTGCTAGGGAATACCAGTCTCCAGGTGAGATCTGGGGATCCCCTGGAATTACACCTCCTCTCCAGACTACAGAAATCAACTCCCCTGGAGAAAACAGATGCTTTTGAGGATGGACTCTGGCATTGTATGCCAGTGAGGTCCCTGACCTCAACCCCCAAATCTCCAGAGGTTTCCTAGCCTGCATCTGCCATACCTACCCTCCATCCTCTGCCTGTGGCCAGAGGGGACCTGAAAATCCTACTCCCTGCGCCTGCTTGCTGCTGCTTTATACTGACAAACCTGTAGTCATGATGGGGTTGTCTAGGCCCAATCTTGCAGATCTCAGTTCTGGGCATAGTGATCTCACAAGAGTTCTGATAATCCCTGTTGCTATTTCCCATTTTGTGGAGGTTTTAATCCCCTCACTCATCAATGGTTATATTTTTTCAGTAAGCTTGTCATTCCCCCAAGAGTGTAGCAAAACGTTTCCTGTACATGGCCACACTGTGCTGAGTTTTCGATCTGCACTATGGTGCCATGGTACACAGGTCCTAAGATTTCATTCAGTCAGCTTGGAACGCACGATGACGATTCACTCACTGCCAATCCTCAATGAGGCTCCAGCACAGGGGCATGGGAAGGCTTCAATGGCTGCCTTCCCCACTAATGAGAGGCCATGCGAATGGACTGGGGAAGGGAGAAACATTAGTTTAGCCCATGGCTGACTGCATGGCCTCTGGAGAACCAAGCAACAATGGATTGGTCTTGTCATTAAGGGTCATCTTCTAATTAGCAGAGGTTTGCCAACAGCAAAGCCAGAGACAGTAAGTCTAGAGCGAAGGAGCAACAGTTGACCTTTAACATGATTGGTGAGTTCAACTGTGACTCTAGACCAATGAGAGACTGTTGGCGGGGCGGGGGGGAAAGTATCCTTGTTGGATGTGTAGGAACCATTGCATTGTATATGCTAAGTTTAGTGAGTTGAGTCTAAGTTCTGAGTCTGAGTTCAGAGTGTGTGTGTTTAACTTTGTTCTTGCTGAAGAGTTCTGTATAGACTTATAGTCTTGTATAGCATAGACTTGTGTAACCTTGCAACTGCTAAAGTAAAACCTTCCTATGGAAAGAACATCTTGCATGGAGAGTATTCTTTTCCAAAGTGCTAGGAAGCTGCAGAGAGTGCAAGAAGACTACTAGACCGTCTCATCTTACTTGAGTCGTTCCACTTTAAACTCTGGTGATAGGTCTTATGTGCTGTTGGAAGATGACATGGCATTTCTCTGTGTTAGAAATGTTGGCCTTGGAGACAACCCTCCCCCCCTAGTAATCTGTTTAACAGGCCAACGTGCCACCTATTCTGACTCCCAGTGTGTGTTTTTAGAGAACAGATTAAGATCAATGTGTGTCTCACATTGTGTGTGTCTCACAATGTGTGAGTCACATCCCCTTCCTTCAAATTTTGAAGTTATTTTGTTTTAATTTAGTCTCACACGTCTGCCAGCATTTATCAGTTAATTAATCAAAAGTTTTGCATTTCATATCACTAAGATGGATTACTTTGTGGTATTAATTATGAGCCCGAGAAAGCTATCCTGGACACTTGGTGGGGGAGCAGAACAACTGGGTAAAAATGGTGTACATTGCACTAGCAGTCAGTTTACTCTTTAGTTGGGACAGCCTTTGAAAATACTGGAGAATGAGGTTCCTGCAAAAATCTTCACAAAAACATTTTATATAAAGAAATCTTACGACATTCACTACTGATTTGAACAGATCCTGCCTCACTGCTGTGCCACCAATAACAGCTGTCTAGAGCCTGTTGTATTGTTTAGCACAACGAGCTTTACTGCTAGTATAAAGATAAGTCAGTTCATCACATCTGATGATCCAAATGCTAACTTGTATGAACCCATGAAGAAGAAGAAGAAGAGTTGGATTTATATCCCCCCTTTTTCTCCTGTAAGGAGACTCAAAGGGGCTTCCAACTCCTTTCCCTTCCCCCCTCCCTTATACCCTGTAAGGTAGGCAGGGCTGAGAGAGCTCAGAAGAACTGTCACTAGCCCAAGGTCACCCAGCTGCTGTGTGTTGGAGCGCACAGGCTAATCTGAATTCCCCAGATACGCCTCCACAGCTCAAGCGGCAGAGTGGGGAATCAAACCCAGTTCCTCCAGATTAGAGTACATCTGCTCTTAACCACTACGCCACTGCTGCTCCATATTGAAAGCTGAGCGCCCCATCTGACACACTTTGTGTGACTCTGAAATAATTTCATGGTGCAGAGATATTGAGCAGAAATGTCTCACATTCTGCACCATTGACATGGGATTTGCATCCACGAGATGTGGATATGGCCATTAGGTTAAATCGTTTACAGAAGGATTAGTGAACATTGTCAAGGAAATGGGTTTAAATTATGGGCAGCAGGAAACGAGGTGGATATTAGGAAAAACATTTTTTACAATAAGAGTTGTTCAGCAGTGAAATCGGCTGGCTAGAAAAATAGTGAGTTCCCTCTCACAGGCAGTCTTCAAGAAGCAGCTGAACAAACACTTGACAGAGATACTTTAGGCTGATCCTGCACTGAGCAGCGGGTTGGACTAGATGACTTGTTTGATCCTTTCCAACTGCATGATTCTACGAAATGTCTATCAATGGCTGTTAGCTGTGACAGTGAAATAAAATGTCAGTGCTCAGAGAAAGTGTATCTCTGAATATGACATGCTGGCATAAACAACAGCAGCCTTTGGCTGGCCATTGATGGAAATAGGATGCTGGTTTAGATTCATCTTTGGTCTGATATCTGCTGTCAGAGAATGATGTCTCCCACCCACCATATCTGTTAGTTTCATTTAGAGAGAAACATAGTTGATTCAAGTTGTGATTCTCTTCCCCCCCCCAAACAGATGTTGAACAAATGAGGACAGAAGAGAAACTTCACTCAATAATACCTGAGAATAACAGTGTCATTCGAGTATCAGACAAAGAGTCTCTCCAGTCATCTGAAATACAGGAAGGATGTGGAACTCGGTTTGGACTAGAAAGCTGTGCAGAGATTAATTCACTGAGAAAAGAATCTCTCTTAGCCAAAGACAGTTTAAGTGAAGCAACCTCAGACAGGAGAGAAGCTGTGGAGGTAGGATGTGGTGAAAACGTCATGCAAGATCCTTACCTATTTAAGAGGATGTCTATCGAGAAAGAAAAGAAAACTTATATATGCTCACAGTGTGGGGAAACATTACGTTCCAGTTCTTCCCTTTCAAGACATAAACGAATTCACAAAGGAGAAAAACCACCTATATGCTCAGACAATGGAAAAAGTTTTAATTCTCATTCAGACTTTTCAGTACATAAAAAGTCCCACGAAGGAGAAAAGCCACATAAATGCTTGGTGTGTGGAAAAAGCTTTCCTTATAGATCAAGGCTTGTTCCACATGAAAGGATTCATACTGGAGAGAAGCCATATAAATGCTCGGACTGTGGAAAATGTTTCATAACTAATTCACACCTTACAGTACATAAACAATTCCATACAGGAGAGAAGCCATATCAATGTGTAGAGTGTGGGAAGAAATTTCCATGGAAACAGAGTCTTCTTCGACACAGAAGACAACACACAGGTGAGAAGCCTTATAAATGTTCAGAGTGTGGGAAAACGTTCAGTGTAAGCTCCACTCTTGTTCAACATAGAAGACTGCATACTGGAGAGAAGCCATATAAATGCTCGGACTGTGGAAAATGTTTTATAACTAATTCACACCTTACAATACATAAGCAATCCCACACAGGAGAGAAGCCATATCAATGTGTAGAGTGTGGGAAGAAATTTCCATTGAAACAGAGTCTTCTTCGACACAAAAGACAACACACAGGTGAAAAGCCTTATAAATGTTCAGAGTGTGGGAAAACGTTCAGTGTAAGCTCCGCTCTTGTTCAACATAGAAGACGGCATACTGGCGAGAAGCCATATAAATGCTCAGATTGTGGGAAAAGTTTTCGTTTTAGCTCAAACCTTTTTGTACACAGAAAAACACACACAGGAGAGAAGCCATATAAGTGTGTGGTGTGTGGAAAAAGCTATGTTTCTAGATCAAAGCTTGTTCAACATGAAAGATCTCATACTGGAGAGAAGCCATACAAATGCTCAGACTGTGGGAAAGGTTTTGTTTCTAATTCAAGCCTTTCAGCACACAAACGATCCCACACAGGAGAGAAGCCATATCAATGTGTAGAGTGTGGGAAAAGCTTTACTTTCAAATGGACTCTTGTTCAACATAGAAGACTGCACACAGGTGAAAAGCCTTATAAATGCTCAGAGTGTGGGAAAAGTTTCAGGTTTAGCTCTGGTCTTTTTCGACATAGAAGATCACATACTGGAGAGAAGCCATATCGATGTGTAGCATGTGGGAAAAGTTTTAATTCTAATTCAAACCTTTCAGTACACAAAAGATTACACACAGGAGAGAAGCCACATACATGCTTGGCGTGTGGGGAAAGCTTTTCTTTTAGATCAAGGTTAGTTCAACATTTAAGATCTCATACTGGAAAAAAGTGGTATAAATGCTCAGACTGCAAGAAAAAAATGAGTACTACATCCAGTTTTTCAGCACACAGACAATTCCACAGAGAAGAGAAGCCACATCAGTGCATAGAGTGTGGGAAAATCATTAAGTTCGAATGGAGTCTTTCTCAACATAGAAGAGTGCACCCAGGAGAGAAGCCTTATAATTGCTCAGAGAGCGGGAAAACCTTTAGCTTTAGATCCAGTCTTATTCATCATGGAAAATCTCATAGAAGAGAGAAACTGTACCAATGCTCTACATGTGGGGAAAACTTCAATCAGAAATTACAGCTTATCTTCCACAAGGGACTCCACACTCGAGAGAGACCACACATATGCCCAAAGTGTGGGAAATATTTTCGTCAAGCAACTGAACTTTTGTTACACAAGAAAGCGCATACACGAGAGAAATCTTATTGTTGCTTGGAATGCAGAAGAACCTTCTATTGGCACTACCAGTATCGAGCGCACCAAATAATTCATTCAGAAATAAAACCATACAAGTGCTCAAGGTGTAAGAAGAGGTTTTTCTGGAAAAGCACCCTTAAAAGGCACAAGAAAAAAACATGCCAGGGCTAGATTATATTTACATTTAAATAACCCATAAGTAACTTCATTCTTTGTAGGCAGAAGGAGACCTACCCAGGAGGAAATAAAGGCAATTCCCAAAGTTTGGGGAAAGGTTTGTTCAAAAGTTATTGCTTATTCTACAGCAAAGATTCCACATGCTTAGCTTGGAGGAGAAACTTCAGCTTTAAAGATCCCACCTGAAGACTCATGATTTAAATAGACCTATGCAGGAAATATCCATGGACAGAATAATTACTTTTGGTTGTGGGTGAGAGACCTTTCTAAAGGAATTTTCAGAACATCTGTCATAATTTAGTTGCTTTAGATTGATTCTATCATGTCATGCACATCCAAAAAAATGATAATTCCTTATTGAGGTCTGTATGAGTCACATTACTTCATTTTCTTGGGAAGATTCTTTTTGTTTCTGTTTCTTTTTGTTTTCATTATGTTTTGTGTGGTCGGGTTGCAACCTTGCCTTATGCAACATGGCTGGGTTGTTTTTTGGGGATGCTGGAATTGATGTAAGGTGTAGACCCATCATCGTTAAAGCTGAATAAATGTTTTTAATTCGATTCCCGCCCCCTTTTTCATTGTAGTTTTTCTTTTGTCTTACAGCGTGGCCCTTCTGGAATTGATGTCTCTGCATCAAATGGTTATTTCAGGAGCAGAAGCATGGGGCTGGTTGAAAAGTTGGCAACCTGAGCTCCAGCTCAAATTGTCCCATGTGTCCATGGTAGGCAGTGCAAAGGGACCTCTGGCTAAGTACTGACAGTGCTTTCAAAAGCAGCTTATGATTCCACATAATATTTCTCATGGATGGAAATTCTAGAAACGTGATGGCGAACCTATGGCACGGGTGCCAGAGGTGGCACTTGGAGCCCTCTCTGTGGGCACGCACACACAGAGTTCATCATGTGGGGGGCAGAAAATCACACCCACACCCACACACATCTAGGCTGGCCTGGGCCACTGAGCACGATGTGTGAGCACTGGGGTGAGCAGGGAGGACTTGGCTGGCGGACCTGGTGCCTGTGCTCCAGGTGGCTGCTGCCTGAGGAGGGAGCGTAGAGGAGGCAGAGATGCTGGAGAGGCACAGAGCAGTGTGCATGGGACTTGCTGGAGGCTAGAGCAGGCAGGCCCCTGCTCCAGCGGGTGGGTTGGAGGAAGAAGGAGCCAACCGTTTTTTTCTAAACTAAAACCTCAGCATTCAGGTTAAATTGCCGGGTTGGCACTTTGTGATAAGTGGGGTTTGGGTTGCAATTTGGGCACTCGGTCTCAAAAAGGTTCGCCATCACTGTTCTAGAATAAGCAGGGTTTGTGTGGAACATCTTTAGGTATGCTGCAGCCTTTCCTCCCTCCCTCCAACATAACTCCAAGGAGAAAGTTTGTGGCACCCAGCAGTCTTTATGACTGCAATCATTAGCGTATTTTGTAGACAATACGATTTTCCTTTGGAAAGATGGATATTGGAAGAGGCTCTTGAAGGGAGCTCAGACAAGGGAGTTAAATCAATTTCTGGAATCAGCATGGGTGTTTCTTATAGGGTCTCCTCTGCCTGCCCATGGATTTCCATGATCTCAGGCAGACATGTTTATGAGGAAGACCAGGCCACAATCAGAGACCCAACCCATCATGTCTTAACACCTGCATCTGTGCATGGTTCGGCAGTTCCACAGTGGCAGATAAGAAGGTGCTCCATAGGGTGATCACTACTGCCCAGAGGATTATTGGCTGCCTTCTCCCCTCTTTGGAAGAACTTTATAATTCCCGCTGCCTAAAGAAAGTTCAGAATATTCTGAAGGACCCGTCTCATCCGGCATACTTTCTTTTTGAAATGTTACCATCTGGCAGACGATATAGGATTATAAAAACAAGAACAAATAGGCTTAGAGATAGCTTCTATTCTAGAGCTGTGGCTATGCTGAACTCCATGATTTTATGTTGATGTGTTTGGGGCTGTGTAGGGATGGGTGCAGGAAGGGGAATGTGAGGATGGGGTGTGAGGTCTGAAATAGTGTGCATCGGGGAATGCTTGTAAATTTCGTTGTGAAGGGCTCCACAAATGTATCGATGAGGCCCACGGGGTTTGGGAGTAACATCCATGTTATTAGCATGGTTTGAAATCAGACTGAGGTGAAAGCTATTCTGAGACTGTGGAATATTGACCTGATATAAGGCTCAGATAGGAGCAGCAGTGGCGTAGGAGGTTAAGAGCTCGTGTATCTAATCTGGAGGAACCGGGTTTGATTCCCAGCTCTGCCGCCTGAGCTGTGGAGGCTTATCTGGGGAATTCAGATTAGCCTGTACACTCCCACGCACACCAGCTGGGTGACCTTGGGCTAGTCACAGCTTCTCGGAGCTCTCTCAGCCCCACCTACCTCACAGGGTGTTTGTTGTGAGGGGGGAAGGGCAAGGAGATTGTAAGCCCCTTTGAGTCTCCTACAGGAGAGAAAAAGGGGATATAAATCCAAAACTCAAAAAGATACGATCCCTTTTAAACAGTTCAAACTAGGAATGTCAAACACATTTGTTACGAGGGCCAGATGTGACATAAATGTGACTTGGTTGGGCTGGAACCTTGGTGTGGGGTCTGTCTCGGCTGGCAAGATCAGGAGTGATGGGGGGTTGCCTCAGATAGCTCGTGGGCCTGATAAGGGGCTGCACGTTTGACACCCCTGGTTGAAACGATGGGGAGAATTCAGACTGGGAAATTGTGCCTGTCTCATGCAGCATCACACTTAAACACCAAATCACAAACATTGGTACCTGCCACGGGGACACTCTGAGGCCATCCAATATAGAATAGTGATTCAAGCTGTTATAGCAGGCTAACAGGCTCATGTTGAAACATTGCCTTCAGGTCGACTGGTGATGTCATTGCTTTTCTTTTTCCAAAATCTTAACAACACTACATGTAACCTCTATCTGTGGGTTCTGTGGGGCAGAACTTGGAATGAGTTTGCAACAACAAAATTTAAAAACAAAATGGTTTACTTTCTTAACATATAACATCAAACATCAACATTTAACATCACACTTCAAGGTCCTGTTCAGGTTTCATTTCAAGTCCTTCTAGTTACAGTCTTCTGATATTGCTAAGTCCAATTCTTCCTGCAAGTGGGTTGGCTCCTGAAGACTCCAAGGGCTTGGTGAACAGGATTCAACATGATGAAGGTTTCCAGGAGAACTCTCACCCATTACAAACACAAAAAACCCTTAACAAGGTGTTAAGGGCTTATACAAATCAAGGTCCGAGTCTGGTAGCCTTGTCTCCTCCAAACTACATGACCTCTGCAGCCTCCTGCTGCTTTGAGTCTCCACCCCTTTCTGGGTCAACCCATTCTGAGCATGGGGGGTACATACACCAGACCCAAATGGAGTTCTGTCTGCATCAAGGCTTCAGGGGTACCTCTAAGTAAAGCCAGCATCCTCTTTTTAAAAAGATTTTGGACAGATTCCAATTTTGTGACCAGATGATCGTTTCAACCCCTCCCCTCGATGCTATACAACAGATGGGGAACAGCCTTACTTATTGCTTCAGAGCCGGATCAATCAGGAAACCTCATTTTGCGTAGCAAAATTTCAGAATAGCTCCTTGTAAGTCTATAGATCTAGTAATTGCCAGGTGAGTCCTCCAGGTTAAAGTTTCATTGACGCTTATCCCTAGATATTTGAAGATGCTGCATTGAGCTTCAGGGATTCAATCTACAGTCCTCTTAAACCTGTGAAGCCTTTTCCTAAAGACCATCACTTTGGAACTGACATAGTTGATATTTAAGGCCTCTTCCTCCATAATCATCCAGTTCGTGCAACAACCTAAGACCTATGCGTGCAAGAGAGACCAAAACCACATTTTCAGCGTATAAAAGGATTTATATTTTCTGAAAGCCAAGAGAGGGAGAAACAAACTCAGAGCCAGATAGCTTCAGTGATGGGATTTGGCAAGTGCCAGTCACACAATCCAGTAATGAAGGAGTTAATTGTTGCATGCTAATTAGTTAGTGAGGTCAGAAGTCAGTGACCAGGTAATTGATACCTATTGGTTGGGTGGGCTACATGCAGGTCTGCATGTAGGCTTTAGATATATCTTCTTTGTGCTGCACTCTGCACGTGGTCAGTTCACTCTATCCATAGCTTAGTAGCCATGTAATAGTCTAAGCAGCAAGCTGGCTGTTGGTGCTAGCTAGTAAGAAAGATGTTTATTGTTTTTCTTCCAAGTTTCCCTTCCCTGTAGTAAGTAAACTTTATTTCAGTAAAGCAACTGGTCTCTGCCTCATTATTGCATTATCTCTGCTAATTAAGTATTTGTCCACACGACATTCAGGCATCTGTTTTACTCCTCTGGAAAGTGACTGGGAGTTAAACCCACCAGTCAGGTCAAAGGAGGTCATTCTTCCTCCTCCCCCCGACGCCCCGCTGCTTTCCCAGGAGAGGTCGGAAGGGGTTAAAAGCACCGAGCTGTGTTTTCTAGAGAGGCCCCGACCCGGGAGCTTCCTCCTCAACCCGCCCCCTCCTCTCAGTTTTGCGAGTCTCTCCTTGCAAGGAATTGAGCAAACTGTGCAGGTTCTCAAAGGGGTGCAATGCAAAGGCTGGTGGGAGAGGGTAAGTGAAGCAAGGGATGGGGGGTTCCTGCATGCAAGGTGACGTCGAGACGAAATAACTATAAGGGCTAACCAAAATAGCTTTGAATGGGGAGGGGGAGAGAGCGGTCAATAGAGAAGCTGCAACCAGGGTCGCCAGCAGGGTCGGTTTAACTCATTTCCACCAACGGGGGATACTTCCCATCTTGTTCCATGAAGATCAGGGATAGGATATCTCCCCAGGAGGAGTCCTGCAGGGTCAGACTAAGGGACTGTGTTTCCCGCAGTGGCCAGCCAAACAAACCCCTCTGGGAGGTTCTTAAGGGAGGAAACTGCCCTGTGCTGAGTCAGACCCTTGGTCAGTGTTGCCTGCTTTGATTGGCAGCAGCTCTCTCCGCAGCTGAGGTCTTTCACGTCACCTGCTTCCTGATCCTTGTAACTGGAGATGCTGGGGTTTAACCCTGGGTGCAATGCAAAGGCTCCGCTATGGAGCCACAAAATGTCCCTCCATTGTTAGCCCTCCCACATTTAAGGTAGAGGCCCGCTGAACTGGAGGGTTTGCATCATTTGACAGTGTGGGCATACATGTGAAGATTTTCAGATGTTGTTACACATCTCTCCTTGCCCAAAATGTGACTACCGATCCTGCCTCAGATTCCCCCAAAAAGGGGCAAGTACAGTATGCAGTATTTTATGTTGACAAATTCATTTGTTACCATAAATGCCATTTCATTATGTTGACAAATTCATTTATTATCATAAATGCCAAATAGGCAAAGAATCTCCCTAGTCATTGAGAGGAATGGGAGAAAAGAGGGTGGAACCTCCTCCCGTCCATCACACCATCATACTACCAGTTTGGGACACACTATTTAGTTGGTTTGAGTCCTATTTTGAGGGGGATTCCAATGTGGATTGAGACTTTAGTGGGAGGCAAGTAGAAAGTTGCTGTATCTCACATTGGTGCAAAAATTTAGTATTTTATACTAGTGGGGCCATTTCAGTTTGATTGTGTATTCCTGCATGGCAGGGAGTTGGACTTGATGGCCCTTGTGATCTTGTCAAACTTTATGATTCTCTGATTCTAGAAAATCGTGCCAGGGAGGGCCTTATTTTATTCCCAATCTGAACGGAGGCCCTGAGTACCTGCTTTTAAAAAGTGTGTGTGTGTGGGGGGGGATCCTTGAAACTGCCTGCATTGGTCTGGTTTGCTTCTAAGTTGTACTGATGAATTATTGTTGTCAAGTGTTGGAATCCAGTAGTATCTTAAAGACCAACACAATTTCCAGAATATTAGCTTTCAGGAGTCAAAACCTCCTCCATCAGATACCCAGTGTGTATGAATTTGTTCTTCTCAAGGCTGATTTTCATTTGCAGTGCAAGGAATAAACATTGGGGTGAACAGTACAATGCACTTTAAACATTCCTTTTTTATCCCCACAGATGACGCACAAGTGAGTTGTGGTGAGGAAATGAATCTTCAGTCAGAAAAACCAGAAGAGAATGATCTCAATGGGACATTAGGAAGTGAGGTCAAAGGGATGCCTGAGATACTAGAAGTCTGTGGAAATCAGCAGGGACTAGAAAGTTGTGGACAAGTCAATCCTGTGGAAGAAGATTCTATTTTGGGTAACCCAAATTCAACTGAAATAGCACTCTGTAGGAAAGAAATGGGTCACACGGACTCTGTTGGCAGTTGGCCATCTGAAAGTAGAAAGAAAGAGTTTGTATGCTCTGAATGTGGAAGGACTTTTAGTCGGAATTCAGCCCTGACAAACCACAAAACCTTACATACAGGAGAGAAGCCACACCAGTGTCCAGTCTGTGGGAAATGCTTTGGATATAAAGCGCTTCTTGTTCGACATGGAAAATCCCACACTGAAGAAAAGTTGTACAAATGCTTAGACTGTGGAAAAACCTTCAGCTGCAGTACCATCCTTTCAATCCATGAACGAACCCACGCAGGAGAGAAGCCGTACACTTGCTCAGACTGTGGGAAAAGCTTTACCCAGAAAATACATTTTGTAAAACATCAGCGGTCTCATGTGGCAGAAAAACTGTATCGCTGTATAGAGTGTGGCAAAGGCTTTGCAAGTCGATCTACGCTCTGTGCCCACCAGAGGAGTCATACAGGAGAGAAACCATATGAATGCTCCGAATGTGGAAAAAGTTTTAGTCAGAAATCGCATCTGACCATCCACAACAGAATTCACACTGGAGAGAAACCACATTCCTGTTTGCGCTGTGGGCACAGCTTCAGTAGAAAATTTGATCTTCTCTTACATGAGAGAACCCACACAGGCGAGAAACCCTACCAGTGCTCAGAATGTGGGAAATGTTTCTGTCAGAGCTCCCAACTTTTTGTCCACAGAAGAATCCATACAGGAGAGAAACCATTCAAGTGTTTCGAATGTGGTAGAAGCTTCCGTTGGGAAAGCAGCCTCAAGATGCATGTGAGAAATCACGCAGGAGATAGGCCCTATGCCTGCTCGGATTGTGGCAAAAGCTATAGTAGGTCATATGACTTCATTAGGCACACGGAAACCCATACGGGAGAGAAACCACACAAGTGCCCCGATTGCGGGAAAAGATTTAGCAATAAGTCAGTACTTGTTGAACATAAGAGGATACATACTGGAGAGAAGCCATTTAAATGTTCAGAGTGTGGGAAAAGCTTCAGTCAGAGGTCAAATCGCAATACGCACATGAGAATTCATATTGGAGGAGAACCAGGACAGAAGTCTGAAAAACTGAGCAATGGGAATGCCGCATCAGTACTGTCTAAAGAAGGTTGCTAGGCATATCCCTAGATATTAGTATTTCCTGTTTAATGGTGCATTTGTAGTAGGAGAGGTTGCTGTCACAGTGTCTGCCATCTCATTCCTTTCTTGATCCTGCTGCTCATCCACTTCTGTCATTGGTGTGTTTGAATCCATCAATAGCAGTGTCTTTGCCGGCTGATACTAGAAGAGTAGGCACCGCTCGCTCGCATTCCTAGCATATGCACTATGGGGACTTTCTGGGTGCCATCTTGTCCCCATAATAATCAAGATCTGCATAAAGTTACTGAAAGAGCTGCTGTAACAAATCAGGTTTTCTGTTTTGGGGGTTATTGTTAGATCAGTGAGTATAGTTGATGGCACAGGTAGATGAAGAATTTTATATCTCACTTTTCTCTACCACAGAACAGATCACAGTTGCCTTCCCTCTCTCTAAGAACATAAGAAAGATCACTGCTTGATCAGACCAGAGTCCATCTAATCCAGCACTCTTCTACTCGCAGTGGCCCACTAATAACATGTTTCCTTTTATTAGTCTGAATTCTTCCCCCCAGCATTTTCAATGTATGCCCCCTGGTTCTAGTATTGTGAGAAAGAGAGAAAAATGTCTCTCTGTCTACATTTTCTACCCCATGCATAATTTTATAGACTTCAATCATATCCCCCCCTCAGACATCTCCTCCCTAAACTAAAGAGTCCAAAACACTTCAGCCTCTCCTCAGCAGTGGCGTAGGAGCAGCAGTGGCGTAGGAGCAGCAGTGGCGTAGGAGGTTAAGAGCTCATGTATCTAATCTGTATCTGTATCTAATCTGGAGGAACCGGGTTTGATTCCCAATCTGTATCTAATCTGGAGGAACCGGGTTTGATTCCCAGCTCTGCCACCTGAGCTGTGGAGGTTTATCTGGGGAATTCAGATTAGCCTGTACACTCCCACACACGCCAGCTGGGTGACCTTGGGCTAGTCACAGCTTCTCAGAGCTCTCTCAGCCCCACCTACCTCACAGGGTGTTTGTTGTGAGGGGGGAAGGGCAAGGAGATTGTAAGCCCCTTTGAGTCTTCTGCAGGAGAGAAAGGGGGGATATAAATCCAAACTCTTCTTCTTCTTCTTCTTCTTCTCATAGGGAAGGTGCTCCAGTCCCTCAATCATCCTCGTTGCCCTTCTCTGCACTTTTTCTCTCTTCGATATCCCCACAACAGACACCTTGTGAGGTAGGTGAGGCTCTGAAGCACCACACCATGCTGGCTTTCTGGACTATTCTTTGCCCCACAATGCCTTTTGCCCATTACCAGACCAACAGCAATATTTCCTTGACTAGCATGACTTGAACACAGTTTTCCATGTTCTGATGAATATGTGCAGTGGAGTACTGTGCTGGTGTTGTTTTGGGGGACGCCTTTGAAAGTTGTTGGGAAGCTTCAGCTGATGCCGAGGACAGCACTTACATAATCAGCTGTCACTGAGAATACTTGTTGCCTGTATTGAAAGCCCTGTACTGTTTGCCTCTTTGTTTCCAAGCACAATTCAAATTATTAGTTATTAGTCTGTTCTATCTTACACTGCCTAATCCCTTGTTTAGCCACAATTTGGGACAATCTCTGGAGTCCTTGCCTGTGAGTTTCAGAATTAAGAGAAAGCAAGTATGGTGTAGTGATTAGAGGAGAAGAGTTGGTTATTATACCCTGTTTTTCTGTACTGTAAGGAGTCTCAAAGTGACTCCTTCCCCTCCTCTCTCCACAACAGATACCTTGTGGGGCTGAGAGAATTCTAAGAAAAATGTGACTAGCCCAAGGTCCCCCAGCAGGCGACATGTGGAGGAGCAGTGAATTGAATCCAGTTCTTCAGATTAGAGTCTACTGCTTTTAACCGCTGTACTAGTGGACTAAGATCTGGAGATCCCAATTTTGTGCGTGCGTGTGTGTGCATGGAGAGTACCATTCCTTTTGGCTGTCCCCTAGCCACTAGAGAACCAGAATGATGTAGTGGTTAGAGTGTGTTGAATTTGGATTTGGAAGAACCAGGTTCAGATCGTCACTCTGCCATAAAAGTCTGCTGGGTGACCTAACCTATCTCATAGAGTTGTTTTTGTGAGGATAAAATGGAGAAGAGCAGAATGATTAAGCTGCTCCTCATTGGGGAGAAAGATGTGGCATAAATAAACAAATTAATAAAAGATGTAGTTGATTTCTATTAGGGAAGCACTCATCTTGATGAAGCATCTCAATGACACAACTCTCCTATACTTGCTTACCTGGCACTTTAGATTTATCTGTCATATGAAAAGTTTTTTTCCCCTTGAAATCTTTGACTTAGATTGCTTTTATTTGTTTGGGTGTGTGTGTGATTTTTGTGGGGAGGGGGTTGTACTGCTGGATTGTATTAGCAATGTAAACTGATCTTTAAATTATAATTTTCTAATTTTAATGACTCCTAGGGGCGATTAGCTGTGAGCTGATGTTTAGCTCAGTTTTTGAAGGACAGCTAGATTTGGTCCAGTAGCACCTTAGAGACTAATTAGATTTTTGGGGTACAAACTTGATACTCTAAGCTTCCTTCATCAGATATGAGTGTTCACAGGAACACATTTCTAACCAAGTAGGCTTTCTATTTCGGTGTAATACAGAAGGAGAGAAGCAGGTGAGAACAATTGGACCTCGGAAGGAACTGTGTCCCAGTTTAGTTCTCACTGGAAAAGCCATACCCGAAAGGTTTTCTCTGCTGTTATTAGGGTGGCAAATTCAGAGATAATTTTGCTCAACAGGTAATCTGGCTGCATTTGCTAAACTGGGATTGTTTGAGGTCACAGATTCCATTTTTCAACAACACTGGAAAAACAGTGACTGCTAGCAGAATTATTTAAGGAAAAACTTTCCAGAAATGTTGTTCTTAAGCATTTAAATATTTATAAGACTAGTTCTCTTCATTAGGTATTTCAGTATTGTCATATAGTGCCATGGTCATTGCTGGACCCTGGGGATGATTTCAGCATTGTAGGTTGAGACAGGGTATGCTGACCTATAGAGAAATAAATTATTGTAATTCTGAATTGTATCTCCTTGAATGCCTCTTTTCTTTTGACGTTGGTAAGAAGAGGCAAGTTCGTGGAGAACAGTGGTGGTGAACCTGTGGCACGGGTGCCAGAGGTGGCACTCAGAGCCCTCTCTGTGGGCATGCGCAAACATGTGCCCCCTCCCCCCCACATCTAGGCTGGCCTGGGCTGCTGGGCTCGATTATTAGCATTAAACCTAAGACCCAGTTTTGGGGAAGCAGTGTAGGTAACCCTGTTAAGCGCTGTTAAACCCCACTGATTTTCATGCGAAGAACTAAAGCGTGATCCTTTACCTGGGAGTAAGCTCGGTTGCTGGCAATGGGGTTTGCTTCTGAGAAAACCCTCCTAGGGTCGTGATTCACCTGTTGGAAGAGTTGCACGGTTGCTTCAAAGCAAAGCCACCGACTACCACCAAGCCTACTCTTGAGTAATGCACGCCTCAGAGCCAACTGTTTTTTCTAAATGAAAACCTCAGTATTCAGGTTAAATTGCCATGTTGGCACTTTGCGATAAATAAGTGGGTTTGGGTTGCAGTTTGGGCACTCGGTCTCGAAAAGGTTCGCCATCACTGGTGTAGAAGAATAGTTCTCACATAGGATGCAAATTATTATTAATTCAATTCTTGGGGAAACTCTACTTGACTTTCTGTACTATGAACTTTCCCACAAAACTGCTATAGGGAGAGGAGAGAAATAAACTTGGTTTGCCAGCTAGCAGAATGTACCAAGTTAAGAATATAAGAGCCATGCTGGATCAGAACAGAGCTGCATGTTCTGCATCCTGTCTCACACAATAGCCACCAGGACTTCTGGAGGGCCAATGATAGGGCATGGAGGTCAAGGCCTTCCCCTGATATTGTTTCCTGGCATTGGTACTTTCCAACCTCTGAATGTAGAGGGCCAATAAACCTTACAACCATGCTGTAAGGCAGGTCAGTGTATTATTTCCCAATGGATTTCTTTTTAAAACATGGAGGAACATTCAAAATCAGTATTCCCCTACCTGTACTCTGAAGTGGTACACTCCATGCTTTCCATTTGCTGTAAATGAACGTAGCCCATTGGTCTGTCCTTGCTGAGCATTGCCTCCTGTGACTGGCAGAAGTGCTCCAAGGGCCTCAGGTAGAGAATGGTCTTTACCAACATCAGCTACCAGACTTTTCAAGTGGAGACCCCAGAAATCGAACCCGGGTCCTTCTGCACGCAAAACAGATAATCACTTATTTGCCCACGCCACACAACTTACAATGATACTTCTCTTCGCAGGGGCGATATTCCCCCTGCAGACTTAAAACCCTGACTTGGAAGAATGAGATGGATGGTAGCACATGCCAGGTTACTCTATTCAGATGGCCTCACCTTTTGTCCTCACAGTATATATACTCCACTTGCTTTCCATTCCTACTATCAGATCCTCTGAAGATGCCTGCCACAGATGCAGGTGAAACGTCAGGAGAGAAAGCTGCTAGAACACGGCCATACAGCCCGGAAACCAGACAGCACCCCAGAGGTAACACTGATTAAATGGGACATTTCTAGGCAGGCCACTGGAGAGATCTTGTCACAAAGAAACGGGGCTTTCCCCACTGACAGAGTTGAACTGGTTTCTACCTAGGTTTGCCTCAGTGAATCCCCACTGCCACCAAGCTCAACATTGTTTTGTCTCAGGTCCCCCCGCCCCCCCCTCATAACTGCGACATCCTTGTCGCAGTTATGAACTACACTTTTCTGCTGGAACAAGGTTGATACCGCTTCAAAGTGGGGAAGCATCGAAACAACACCTCATCTGTTCAACCAATCACGAGCCGCTTTTGTGGCATGCACAGAACGGGAGAGTCGTGGCAGGCAGAAAGTGCATGTAACTAAACTGTAAAAACTGTAAAAAAAAAAAGAACACTCCCGTTTCCCGCCGTAACACAAGCGCCAATCACGATCGAGGAGCGAAACAGGCACCAAGATGATCCCGCCCACTTAGCTCGGTTCCAGGGGGCCAACTCAGTTGCTGTGGGGACAGCCTGGAATCGCCCTCCACTGAAGGGAACCAAGTCGACCTTAGCTCCCTTCTGTAGTGGGGAAAGCCCCTATATGAGAAACAAACATGAAGGGTTTTTCACAGGAGGGAAGCAAGACAGAAATTCCACCACTTGGGCAGCAAATATAGACAGGGCCTTGCAGCAAGGATTGTTCTGACAGGAAATAATCACACTGTTAGTGAACAATGACTTGTGGCAAAATGGCTTTGTGTAATTCAGGCCTGAAGTAGGGCCCTCCTGTGAACTTGCTGCTGTTTAAAGAATCTTTCTGTGGATACCTGATAAAGCCACATTTGCTTACCATGTTCATCAAAGTCTGAAGAGAAGATTTTACCCCATGCCACTCCTGAGGAGGTGGGAATGAATTCTGTATACTACTCTGAGTTTGTCTGAAGAAAGGCAGGGTAAAAATATGAGAAAATAAACACCCAGAGGCATGATACAATTCTTGAGGGAAACAGACGCGTTGTACCTGCCACTATTCAACATCTTATATTAATATCAGCGAATCATATAACATATAAACAACAGTGCAATATCACGTGCAACAATCTAAAGTGCTCTATAATATATATTCCTTCATGATGTCCTGTAAGGTATTGCAGAATTGCCAAAAGCAATAGAAACATCCTGCACAGTAGTGCAACACATATGTCAGTAAATTCCTGTAATTTGTGCGATCTTCCTCGCTACTGAGTTCTCACAAAGACGAAAAATAATGTGATGAACGGGATACGTGATTTTTCACCGTTTTCGAACTTTGTCTTCATCAGATATTGAAGTTCCTTTTT
This sequence comes from Sphaerodactylus townsendi, assembly GCF_021028975.2. Taxonomy (NCBI): domain Eukaryota; kingdom Metazoa; phylum Chordata; class Lepidosauria; order Squamata; family Sphaerodactylidae; genus Sphaerodactylus; species Sphaerodactylus townsendi. Next base: position 11,051,712 of record NC_059427.1, read on the forward strand.
CTACTTGCGCCTCTTAAATGGGGGTCTATATTCAAGGATGTATGTGCAAAATATTGAACTATTTGTAATCATCGTTTATACGTGATATTGTACTGTTGTTTATATGTTATATGATTTGGTGATATTAATATAAGAAGTTGAATAGCAGCCGGTACAACACGTCTATTTTCCTTTAAGTGATTGGTCATTGTACCTTTTCTTGGTTGTCTACAATCCTTGAGGGGACATCAAAGAAATAACATTTTTTAAAAAGCAAAATTACATTCATAAAAGTAATAAGCTAATATTTCTATCTCCAGCAGTGTTAGAGGAAACCAAGAAAGCCCCTTGAAACAGACAGCATGTACTGTATAATATCTTGAGAAGCAAAACTTAGTAAGGGAAACAGTTTCACATCAGATCAATAGTTTAATTTATATGTGTGAACTAAGTTTAAGTTCCACGCATAAATTTGTTCAAATTTCTGACTGATCGCTCCAGCTTTTGGCTGGTAACCACTGTTGGAAACAAATTATATAAAAGCTATTAACTAAAAACAGTTTGACACAACGCCAAGCTCTTTAATGATCCTACTCCAGGGCATTAAAATGCAGTAACTGTACATGTTCATTTTACAAGTTAGAAAAATAATTCCTACTGAAGTGTTAGTACCACATCACATGGCTAAAAGGCAAAGAGGGTAAGAGAAATGAAACGGCTTTTCGGGGACAAATGAGATGTTTCCCTAAATGTACTGAAAACAGCAGTGGCACATCAAGTTCCCTTTCCTCTCTGAAATGCAAGAACAGAAAATGCAACCCTGCGGAATCAAACCAATGGCCTATCTAATCTAGCATCCTGTTACCAACAGCAAACAGTCAGAGACCATGGGGAAGCCTAGAAGTAGGATTTATTTTGAGTCATAATATCACCATATTACAAATGTCCATGCCCTCTGCTATTGGCAGCCAGGAGTACAGAGTTGATTTCAGGAAAAATGCAGAATGAGGGTTAGTGGACCAGATGTACAATCATTATTTTCAGAAACATCCACACCAGGAGTGCCAGGCCAGATTGGGAGTGAGGGTGGGGGTTGCCTCAGCTGGCTTGCACGCCTGATAAGCCCTCTCAAGGCAGCCCCTCCACCCGGCTGTGGGCTCATCATTCCAGACAGACACATACACACACACCCCATGCCATTCTGGCCTGGCCTGACCAAGTCACATCTATGACATATCCAGCCCTCGCAACAAATGAGTTTGACACTCCTGATCTACAACTTTTGTGCAAAACCTAATCAGGGCCTCACCAACTGCACCACGTTTTCCAATGACTAGGAACTACTTTGGAACATCTGATCCCTTGTCAAATTATTTTTCAGCATTACCTACAGCGTGAATTTTCCCAAATGTGAAAGATTCCCACTGAACAGTCTGAGTTTAGCACAACATGACTGAAAGTCTGAAATGCTTTTTTATATTCTTGCAGAGCTTTAGCCTTCCCTAGAATACAATGGTCCTTGTAGCCTTAGTCCTCCATGAATCTTTGCTGATTTACAAAGATTAGCAAGGTTACAATTTTTTTCCTCACATTCCAAAATGATCTCGTGCCTTTTCTCCAGTGCTCTATGGAAATATTCAACTATACTCAAAGTTTTGCCCACTTTCGGGGCACTCATAAGATTGTTTGCCCACATGTGTCCGCATGTGTTTAATAAGGGACTTTTTATCAATGAATCTTTTGTCACAGTCAGGGCACTCATATGGCTTTTCCCCTGTGTGAATTCTCATGTGTGAAATAAGGTTGCCTTTCTGACGGAAACTTTTCCCACAGCCAGAACAAGTATAGGGCTTCTCTCCTGTATGAACCCTTTTGTGATTGACAAGCAAAGAGCTGGTGTTGAAGCTTTTCCCACATTCAGGGCATTCATATGGTTTTTCTCCTGTGTGGATTCTGACATGTTTTGTGAGGGATGATTTAACTCGGAAGCCTTTTCCACAGACACTGCATTGGTAGGGTTTCTCCCCCGTGTGGGTCCTTTTGTGTGTAATGAGATTTGATTTCGAATTAAATCTTTGCCCACACTCTGCACATGTGTATGGCTTCTCCCCTGTATGCAGCCTTTTATGTTCTATAAACTGAAAACTGGTGCTGAAGCTTTTCCCGCAGTCGGTGCATTCATAGGGCTTTTCCCCAGTGTGGATTTTCACATGTGAGACAAGGTTTCCTTTATTAACAAAGCTTTTTTCACAGATTGAGCACTTGTATGGCTTTTCCCCAGTGTGGGTCCTCACATGCATCATCAGGGAAGTGCAGTGAGAGAAAGATTTGCCACACTGGGAACACTGATATGGTTTCTCCCCTGTATGAATTCTCATGTGTGAAACCAGATTTCCTTTCTGACTAAAGTATTTCCCACAATCCGAGCACTGATATGGCTTTTCTCCAGTGTGGGTCCTCTCATGTGTCACAAGATGTGATCTCTTGCCAAAGTTTTGTCCGCATTCAGAGCACTCGTAGGGGTTTTCAGTTGTGTGAGTCCTCTTATGTGCGGTCAGGTTGGATTTCAGGTGAAAGCTTTGACCACACACGGCACAGATATAGGATTTCTCCTCTGTGTGTATTCTGATATGATCAACAAACTCACAGCTGATTCTAAATGTTTTCCCACAGTCTGTGCATTCATATGGTTTCTCTCCCGTGTGACTCCTCTCATGCATAACCATATGGACTCTCTCATGAAAAGTTTCCCAACAATATGAACATTTATGTAGCTTTCCTCCTGTTTGCTCACGCTGATTCTCAAAAATCTCAGAACTCTGACACAGGCTTTTATTCGAGTCAGCCTCTTCTCTCTTATTCCTGCAGACCCTCTCTTGGAAGATACTTCCATTTAAGACAATGTCACCTTTTTCACAAGGATCTGTTTGCGTCATTTTCCTCATATGTCTTTCTGAGTGGCCTCGACCCATCTGGCTTCCAGGCATCTCTTCCTTCTCAGGACTCCTCAGGACAAATATCCTTTTGTCTCTTTCAACTGGTAATCCACAAAAGCTCACTTTTTTTAGCAGGAAGTTTTCTTCCTTGTTATTCTGCATTCATTCATCACCCTTTGGAAGAAATACAAAATCCAATATATGAGTTACATGATTATGTTCTACCCCTTTTCTCTATGATTCCAGAGAGAAAGCTGTGCTAGTCTGTTGCGGCAAAAAGGAACAGGAGTCTTGCAGCAGCATCTTAAAGACCATCAAAACTGTACTTCAGCATAAACTTTTCACGCCTCCTGCATAAAATTACTCTTTTATGAGGTTCCTTCCACTCATTGCATCTGAAGAAGTGGATTTCAGTCCATGGAATGTCATACTGGAGTAAAGCCTTCATTGGTTTATCTGGTCTGGTCTGCTCTGCTGCTGGTGGGTCTGGAGGGCCACAGAGAGCTACAGAGAAAGGCCATACCCAACCTTGTTATCAAGGCATTGGAAACACCAAGGACTGAACTGGGACCTTCAGAATGTAAAGAAAGCGGTCTGCCAGTATGGACTAGATGCTGCATTTGAAGGGCCTCCAACAGCTAATGGCTAAACAGAATTAGTCTGCAATAGATATTTTGTTCTTAATCTTTCTACCCCAGGACACATGATGCTGCTTTATACTGAATCAGACCATTGGGATGTCAAGGTCAGTATTGTCCGCTCTGACTGGCAGAAATGCTCCAGGCAGAGGTCGGGCAGAGGTCTTTCACATTACCTGCTACTTGAAACTTTTAGCTGGAGATGCTGGGAATTGAACCCGTGACTTTCTGCATGCCAAGCAGATGTTCTACCGCTGAGCCATAGCCTGCCTTGACTTCTGATCCTATTAGCTGGACAGACTAGGGATTGAACCTTGCAAACTTTTGCATAGAAAACAAAAGCTATACCACTAAGCTATGGATACAGCCCCAAAGCGATGCTTTCTTTGAGGCCTCCTGATCCGGTGATATCAACTCTTAATGGCAGCAGCACATCCAGGATTCTTGGGCAGAAGTCTTTCTTCCTGGCCCTGCTACCTGAGGTTCATTTTTAAACAAGGTAGATCAGATAATGAATTTGGACCCTTTTGGCATGTAATTTATGTGCTCTGCTGCTGAGCTGTACCTTCTCTATTTTTGAAAAAAAAATGTTAACGATAATTTGCATTTATGTATACTCTGTTCCACACAAAGTTTGGTGAGTTGAGGTACAGTGGTTGAGAAAGTTTATTTTATTTATTTATTTATTTATTTATTTGATTTATTATACCGCCCTATCCCCGTAGG
>NC_059427.1:11056072-11071194 GCF_021028975.2 Sphaerodactylus townsendi
TCCTGGTAGGGCCTGCTCTGCCGGTCCCGGGTGTTTCTGCAGTGGCTGGCCTGCACGCAGAGGGGGGTGGCTGTGTGGGGGCGATTCCCCCCCTGTGACTGAATGGCCTGTGCCTGGGGACATGTGACCTCACAAGTCCCCATGAGTGGTACGCCACTGCTGCAAGCATTGAAAGAAGGAGAGACTGATATGCCTGTGGTGAGAGAGGGAGAGGGATGGAGACCAAGCTGGCAGGGCTAAACTCAGAAGCTTACCGGGATTTGCAGGAGGTGTTTGAAGAAAAGAAATGTGATATTCTCCCCCCTCACCAGGATGCGGACTGTAGAATTGAACTGGTGGAGGGGCTAAGTTAGCGATAGGGAAACTAAAAGCTAAGAACACATACAAAAATACACTGAGTCCAAGAGGCAGGAGGTACAGTATGCTGTGGGAGATTTGGTGTATGTCGCTACCAAGAACCTGTGTTCCCTACCCCCTCTCTTAAGTTGTAAATTGAGCTATAAAATTTTGGAACCTTTCCCAGTAACTAGCATTATAAACAAAGTGACAACGGAAGTGAAGCTACCTAAGATGTTTCATGGTACTCGCCCTGTGTTCCACAGCTCATTACTGAAGAAAGTAACGTCACGCCACTACACCACCCCTCCTCCTATATTAAATTGGGGGGGGGGGTGAACACTATAAAGTCTCTAAAATTCTGGATTCCTCGTTGAGAAGAGAGTGATTACTTATGAGACTAGAATGAGATGTCATCTGCTGAAGGTGAAGGGTGAGATATTCCATACATACAAAAGGAAGTATTTCTTCACTGGAGCAGCAGTGGCGTAGGAGGTCAAGAGCTCGTGTATCTAATCTGGAGGAACCGGGTTTGATTCCCAGCTCTGCCGCCTGAGCTGTGGAGGCTTATCTGGGGAATTCAGATTAGCCTGTACACTCCCACACACGCCAGCTGGGTGACCTTGGGCTAGTCACAGCTTCTTGGAGCTCTCTCAGCCACACCTACCTCACAGGGTGTTTGCTGTGAGTGGGGAAGGGCAAGGAGATTGTCAGCCCCTTTGAGTCTCCTGCAGGAGAGAAAGGGGGGATATAAATCCAAACTCCTCCTCCTCCTAGCTCCTATTGGAAACAATGGGGGATGGGGCACCCCTTTTGGGAGTCCATTAACTTTGGCCCCCCCAAACCAAACTTCACCAAACTTGGGGGGGGGGTGTCATCAGGACGGTCTCCTGAAGATACCCTGAAATTTTGGTGTCACTAGCTTTAAAAATGCTGCTTTTTGTGGAACCCAGCAGGCTTCATGTGCTGGAGCAATGATACCCTGAAATTTTGGTCCCAATATCTCTAAAAATATGCCCCCTGCAGGCCGAAATGAGAAAAAACACCAAAAAATAAAAACACATCCGAGAATCTCGGATGTTACTGCAAGTTCGGATTGCGCAGAGTTCGGAGGGGGCGGCCTCGGGCCCTTGGCCCTCCAAGCGCCTCCGAACTGGCTCAGCTCGGCCTGATCCACGGATTGGGCTGAGCTGAGCCGAACTGCTAAGCCTTGCTGCCTGTACTCCCCCTCTTGTCAGCTCTGCTGCGTCCTCGGATGGATCTTTGTGTGGTGGCAGGACCAGCAGTCAGGGATGCCCGCGCACCTGGCCGACCCACCAACCGCACTGCTCTCCCCTGGATGCCACCACTGCCCGCCACGGCCCACCGCATCTCATGCCCTTTCGCCAGTAAGGGGGGCGCCTAAGTTCAGCCGGCAGGGAGGGGGGAAGCCACAAGCCACCAGGGGATGAGGACAGGGGAGCTCCGCCTCCTTCCGCCGCCCATGGGGGGGGCATCAAACTCAGGTTTTGCCCAGGGCTCCAGTTTTCCTCGTTACGCCGCTGACCTCAAGTACAGACAGTTGGTTTTCAAAAGTTTCAGGCAAAGACCCCAGGATTACAGAAATCACATCTTCATCCTCCAAAACTTTTCCTGTTGCCCTGATTTGCATAACCATGACAACCATCTTTTTCTAAATGCTCATTCAAATTGCCCCTCCTTTCATTCTTGCATTGTAGGACTTCCTTTTTAGATGTTTTATTTTCTTGACTGATTTCCCACAGTATTTATCTTCCAAGCCTTTCCAAAGATCATGGATTGATTTGCAGCTCATAATAAGATCACTCCCCTCATCCCCTATTGTTGAAGCCAGGAGATAGCTGTCTCCCTCTAAAGTCAAACCCGATTCTTGGCTGGCAGGTAGCAGCCTCCAACCTAGGTGTCCCAGTTTCCAAGGGCTCGTGAGTGGCGATGGGAATCCTTGCTCTCCTCACAGTTGAACTGATCCCACCAACAGGTCTCCCATCACCCTCAGGGGAAAACTCCCATCAATATCTCCCACTCCGTCGGGTAAGGGGTCTCCTCCACTCGTACCTCTTCAGGGACCAAACCAGGCAACTCTGGGTTTCTTGAGACTCAATTCCTTTATTGTCATATCTCCCAAGTCTGACTCGGGACTATTTCCCAAGTCAGCCATGGTGAGCTGCATAACAGGTAACCAGGATGGGTAGCAGCTAATTCTGGCAAACTGTCATGTCCTGTGGACCTCCCAACAGACTCAGTGGATACAACATCAATTTATTGACTGGAATTTAGACAGGTTGCACCCCAAGGATCTTTGCCAGAACGACCGCTTTCACACCTGGCCATCCCATTAGTTCCCACATCGCACCCCTTCCATTCACTGTTGCTAGGCAACACCCCTCTTCATGTATGGTTGGTTCCGAAACCTGCACTTCTCCAAGGCTGCACTCTGAGATAAGGATCATGTCACCCCTGCCCTGGAGAAGCATTTCAATTACGCCTGCACATTCCTACATAGCATGGCTCTAACTACAAGCAGTATCAGTGAAGGTGCTACAGCCTCCCATCCTTCCCTGGAAACAAGACAAGACCAAGGTTTTAAGGGTCTTGACACCGAGTAAGAACTTGTGGTTAATACACAAGGTTGCATTTTAAAGAAATTTTCTCCTTCCACTGCTCTAAGTAGCAGTAGGCCCCAGGATAGGGGTGTGTGTGTTTCCTCACCCCTATTAGGGGTGTAAGGTTCTCCTGAAATATCAAGCTAAGATCTCATTGGAGCAAACGGGGTTCATGCTGTAGCTTTTTCAGGTCCAGTGCAAGAGGTTAGAGCACGTTCCATCGTCAATACTGGGTTGTGAGCCTGAGCATTTTGTATATTTCCTAATTTTGGAGGAGAAGCTCTGTAAAATTAAAAGAATTGATTATTAGCAATATCCGGAAGGTTACCGGATTGGGTGGATTTTTCCATCACTCCATGAAAAAGTTACATGCATTGACAATAATTAATGAATGTCATTGATGGATGCATTTTTTGAATGATCTATATGATAATTATATTTCATAAATTGTTAGACATTAAAATATTACAAGTACTTCTAAAAATGCATATCTGTAGTGTCAGCGGTTGAGGTACGTTTTGCTTTTGGTACATGATAGTAACGTTGCATCATTTCTGGGATTTTTCGTTGTAAGTGCTTCAAGACTGCCAGAGGGAAAACTCACCATCTCCCTAAGCAGCCAACTTCACTAGTGAGTTACTCTTACTGTAAAAAAAATTCTAATGTTTGTTGCATCAGATTTGAAAAAACTTGGGAAAGCCCCTTGAGCTTAGGTAAGGAGAAAAATGGATCACTATATTTTTTGCTAATTACAAGGAGAAAAATTACCTGTGTGACATCTTCTCTCTGCAGTCCAACGTGCAGGTGCAAAGCAGGGAAAAACATGTCGGCAAGAACAAAAATAGATCACCATACTTTTTGCTAATTACAAGAAGAATTGCCTCTGTGATGTCTTCTTTCTGCAGTTCTTGGGCAGGTGTGCGCTGGGAAATAACATGTTTATCGAAACTTGCTAAAGTAGTTACTTGCTCTGACATGAACTAATAAAGCAGTGGCTGAAGTTGACCTCATACTGAAGAAGAGTCATCATAAGGGCCAGAATTAAGATAATTTAATTTAATGAAGATGTAATATGGAGATAGGAAGTTACTTCTGACTATTTTAATGAGATTTTATTATTTTCAAATCTAAACAGAACCAAAAGAGGAAAAATGGAAACAATATAAAACAATTGCAATTACATCAAAAGAAAAATGAAAGAAATATACATATCACATAGGATCATATAGTTGGAAGAGACCCCAAGGGCCATCAAGTCTAACCCCCTACAATGCATGAACACATATATTAAATACTGATGTAATAAACAATAAATGAATAATAACAATTATGAACAGTAAATAATAATATAATAATTAGCATTAAATTGACATCACAATGATAAACGTTAGCATAAGTCATAAGTTTCCCTATACAATACTTGATATATATGATAATAATGTTGGACAATATTATAAAATGAATTATAATGAAACAGAATGGATAAAAAACTTGCAGTAGTAATTATAAATTTTTTAAAGTAATTTTTGAGTATTGAAAATTGAGTTCACATATCATTATTATCTATCCATGATATATTTAAATATTTTATCCCTTATCCCTTTTAGCACCTTTTCAATAATTAATGTATATCACTTAAGCATCCACCTTCTCTGCCCTCCATTTTTAGAAATAAGGTAAGTAGTATGCTTTCCATTTATCTCCAAATTCTTTGATTGGCCTTTTATTCACATTGTTTATTTTTACCATCCTTATGATATAATTCACTACGGCACAGGTGTCAAACTCACGGCCCTCCAGATGTTATGGACTACAATTCCCATCATCCCCTACCAGCACGATGCTGGCAGGGGATGATGGGCACTGTAGTCCATAACATCTGGAGGGTTGCGAGTTTGACACCTATGCACTATGGGATGGAATGAACTGACAACTCACTTCCAGCCAATCAGCATGCAGGACACGCTTCCAGCTGTGATAGCACCTTAGAGACTGACCAGATTTTCAAGGTATGAGCTTCAGAGAATCAAAGACCCATCTCACCCTGCATACTCTTTTTTTTTTAATATTACCATCTGACAGACGATATAGGCCTACTCTAGGATCATAAAAACAAGGACAGCTAGGCTCAGAGACAGCTTCTATTCTACAGCTGTGGTGATGCTGAACTCCATGGTGTCGCACGTGGCTGTGTAGGGATGGTTGGAAGGGGGATTGTGGAAGACGGGGTGTGAGGACTGCAGAAATGTGCATCGGGGTTGTGCGTGCACAATGACATTAAAGTTTATCTTGTCTTATCAAAGCTTCCTTCTTCAGCTATCTGCAGACCAACAGGACTACCTCGCTGGAGGCAGAGAAAAACCCTTCCAGTGGAGATGGCAGGGCCAGGCCTTCCTGCATCCAGAGCAAGTCACACACATACACCCATCACCCACTTCCAGCTCCATCCGTGCACCTTCACCTCACTCCACCGGGCTCGGGTCCTGCCGGGAGACAGCAGCCAGGCACCCTTTCCAGCATGCCCAGCCCCAGAGCTAACACAGGTGTCAAACTCGCAGCCCTCCAGATGTTACGGACTACAGTTCCCATCATCCCCTGCCAGCATGATGCATCTGGAGGGCTGCGAGTTTGACACCTGTGCGTGGATATTTACATCACTTTGCAATTGCTGCAAACCCTCTCCGGGAAGCAGCGATTTGGGAAGAAAAGGGAGACCGCGGGGAGGGGGCTATAAAAGCTATTTAAAAGCCCCTCAATACATCAGCAATTCAAGCTCTGCCAAAAGCAGCTCCCAATGCAAACATTTCCCTTCCCGCTGGTTCTTTTTAAATGCAAAGCAGGAACAAATGCCATAGAGACAGACATGGGTAGAGCGTCGCCATGATAGAGGACGTGAACCATAGCGTTGCCCAGGAGGTTAGGACTAGAGAGGAGCGATCACTTCCGGTCTGTTTTAACTGTGAAGCATTAGGAGCGGGCCTTCACCATAGATTTCAGAAGAGCTAGAGCGGCACCATGCGGCCTCTATGGAGGCACGAACGGTGCAAAGTGGGGCGATTTCTTTGTCTGGAGATCAGACTTCCTGGTTGCTTTTGGCGCCATCTTTGTTTGTTCCCCGCTGGGAGGCCCTGATGCCCTCAAGTCGCCCAGTTCTTGTTTTGCGATAATAATAACTGTTGGGTATTTTGTTTCCATATGAAAACGCACACTGTACTCTGTGGTAGTTCCCACTTTGGGGAAGCCTCCAAGGCTTCTGCCCTTATGCAGAACGTGCAAAACCATAATATTCACCGGGGCAATGTTATGATGGGGTCAGAACTGCAATATAACGGAACAGTAGAAAGGAAGGCAGCTTGCTAATAAACCAGGACTATGGTACCTTGCAATGGTTATTCTACAGATCGACTGACTTTACTACATTGGCTTTTGGTTGTCTTAATTTATAGAATCAAATTGTTCGCATTGTTCCTTAGTGCTCTTATCCTCGCCCTGTTGCATACATTGTTTGCAACAGTTTTTTTATGGTGCACTGTTTCATATTCTGTAATCCAGTCAGATGAGTAAAATATTTAGTGATTTATATTTATAAAATATCCCTTTCTCTACCAGCATTTAGGTTCCTGCAGCTTCAAGGGAAATCTCCTTTTACTTATGGATGTTTCACATGAATGGTAACAAGGGGCAGCTTGCAAGCCATTTTGTGTCCGAGTAGCCCTTAAACCTCCAATGTGGGCCTATTGCTGGCTCAATCTGGAATTTGCACTCTGCATATACTGAGAAGCATTCAATTTTTCCAAATTCAAATTTTTCCAAATAATTTCTAGAGGGGGGGGGGCATGCTTTCCTTAAGCGCTCTTCTTGAATGTCATGGTTACACCAGCAAACCCTTATTTACTTTCATTTACACTCTGCTTTTCTCTCTGGCGGGGACCCAAAGTGTTTTACTGCATTCCCCTCCTCCATTTTACCCACACAACAATCTTGTGAGGTAGGTTAGACTGAAAGGGGTTCCCTGCCCAAGGTGGTCCTGCAAGCTTCTATGGCAGAGTGTGGATTCGAACCTGGGTCGCCCAGATATTATTCCAACTCTCTAAACTGAATTCAGCAGATGCAGCTCCTGCCCATGGTGCTCGGAAATTTTCACTGTTGGATTTTTGCCGGTCATGCCGATGTCTGAGGCAAGATAAAAAGAATGGCATTCCTAGGGTCCTAATAAAGGAAGAAGGCCCCTAGTCTCACATCCCTCCGTGCACAACCAGCCCAGAGAAGCACCCAACTTTCAGCAAGGGGGCCATAAATGAGTAGAGTTCATGCAGCATCATTCCCAGCTTTTTTGTTCTATTAACTGATCAAGCCTAATCCTCAGTTATCTGGGATGCTTTTGGAAAGAGACTGATATCAGAACAGGAAATAGTTTCCCACTTAAAGTACCTTTGTGTGGATGTGTGTGTTTTTCCATTTTTTAACCTTCTTCCACTATGGTTGCCAGCCCCAAGTAGGGCCTAGAGTTCTCCCAGAATTGGAACTATAAAGCATCTTCAAAGTACAGAGCTCTGTTTACCTGGAGGAACTGGCGGCTTCAAAGAGCAGAATATCCCCACTGAGCTCCTTCTCTTCAACAAACTCTTCCATCTCCAAGGTATACTGTTGGATCTCCAGGAATTGTCCAAGTTAGACACCCTACATCCCACACTTGAACACCCCACCATTTCCCTTTAGACCTCTTTAAATAATGACCACTGACATAATTATATAACCACTCCATTAAAGTATCATTACATCATTGAAAAAGGACCACTCATTGTAACCTGCAGTCATCATTATTTTAAAAAGCAATGGTTTATTTTACAGTTGTAAACTCCCTCATGGACCTTGGCTAAAAAGGCAGGATAGAAATCTTTTAAACAGAGATATACAAATAAATACTACTTTCAACAGCATCCCTGGGTGGGCGGGGACTTGGCTCAAACCAAGCTTTGTTTGGGATAAGATACCAACAACAGGGATTGCTTGATACATCAGTAAACCACTTCTAATCACTGCCAATTTCTAAGAATGCATAAAATCACTAATGGAATTGCCCCCGGGATGAAGATGAGGTGAAAAATACATACAAATGAAACACAAAAGGGGCCCTAGGCACTAACAGATGAATGGCAATTGCTTCTCCCAGGTGCCCAGTCTTGAGGGAAGGGACCAGCACCACTGGAAACATGCGTTTATTTACAGTCTGGTTTCCTCATAACGCACAAGAGAAGAATATATAATCTGGGACTACACATGCTGGGACTACAATAACCGTCACACGTCTTCCTCTAATGCACAGGACGCTTCATCGGGCACAAACGGCTCAAGTATAACTGATCCAGTGTCCTCGTCTTCGTCCGCGTCGTGCTCTGCCATCATGGAGTTAGCTGACGGGGTTTCTGTGTTATCGTCACTGGTGTATTCCGGAGGGCAGTGTTCACTCGGAATCCATTTGGAATTTGATCGTATAAAGGAGAGAGCGGAAACACCAGCGGGAGACAGACGGGTCCGAACCTTTGCGACGCCGTTGCCACAAGTGGAGAAAAGGCACTCTGAGGGAGTGCTGGTCGGTGGGCAAGCTAGAGTGCTGATGGCCATAGAAGACAAGCAAGGCCACACCCCACACTTTCCTTCCCAATAATGCAATGGGTTGCTGTCCGGCAGCAAGAACTCCACCGGAATCTCATCACTGATGTAAGCTTCGAGTTCTTGTCGGGCGCTCACCTCTGGCTCCTGCTCAAGCAATGAATTTTGCCTGACCAGGCGGGGCGTAGGACCGCAGAGACCCAGTTTCACGACTCCTCTCGAGAAGACAGAGCTTTGGCTGTTCTGCAGGGCTCTTTCAAAGAAAAGCCTGTCCTCAGACACGGCCTCTTGCCCCGACCCAGATTTGGCACACCGCATGTTTGCAGCTCGCTCGCGGCAATACGGCGTCGTTTGCTCCAAGATGTAGGCATATAGTACATTGTAATTCTCTTCTGTCCTCTCCCCCAGATAGCTCCTGATCTTATCTCTGAACCGTGGATCAAGAAACGTGGCTGCACGGTACCTAACACTAACAGATATCTTGCGCAGCTGCCTGTTTTTGGTAAGTTGCTTGAGTACCATGTTCCCAAAGGCCACTGAGGGCACGGATGTAACAGAGCCACCGGCAAAGGATGCTATTTTCTCCTCCACATCAGCAGTTATCACACGGATGACAGGGAGAACTGTCCCTAGAGTAGCATCATTGCGGCTCAAAAGGCCCACACACTCATTGAAAGAGTACAGTAAATTTGTTATGTTATCCATTAAAACCCACTGATCGGGGCGAACTCGGAGGTCACTGCAGTCCTTCTCACGCGTGTACTCATTAATGGCCTCCTTCTGCTCACACAGTCTCTGGAGCATGTGCAGAGTGCTGTTCCAATGCATGCAAACCTCCTGGTGAACTGTATGCTGAGGCAGGCCTCTCCGCACCTGAATCTCTCTCAGGGCTTCCTGCGCACTGCTAGAGTGGTGGAAGTGACTGACAATTTTACAAGCCAGGTCCCTAACCTTCTGCATACATGCCGGTGCCAGCTTTAACGCCATCGTCACCACCAGGTTCAAGCAGTGAGCTATGCATCGGACGTGGTAAAAGGCCACATGTTGGAAAGCCTTCACGTAGTTTGAGCAGTTGTCGGTGGTGACGCTTCCTAGTCGCAGATTGAGGGGAGACAACCACTCCTCCACCAAGGACTGCAGTTGAGATGCAATATATTTAGCGGTGTGCCTCTGTGCCAATGGCTCCAGAACCAGAGTGGCTTCCCAATGTTCCAGGGCTCCCACCGCGTTGAACCCCACCCAGTGTGCAGTGACACAGAGGTAACATTTGTCCGGCGTGCTCGTCCACACACCACTAGCGAAGTGCACAACCCGTCCCACAGCTCCCTGCATGCTTTGGCACACTGCTCCCTTGATGTCTTCCACCAAGGCCGGAATGGCTTTGGTGGCAAAATATTGCCTGGACGGGACCTTCCATTGTGGCGCGAACGCTGCACACAGTTCAATGAACGGCCTTTCCTCCACTGTGCTGACCGGAAGCACTGCTTCAGCAAGATATACCATGACACCGCGGGTATAGCGAGCGGCCTGAGGGCTTGATGCGCCAACAGGGGTCTTGAGGCAAAACGATTCCTCAATGTTAAGCTGGTGGCACATTGTAGATGCCGGCGAGGAGGACTGTCCTCCCGGCGAACCGAATGTTTGCTCGATCCCGGAGGCTTCCAATGAGATTTTGCCAGCTGTGCCGGCTGACCCAAAATCAGAGACGCCCTGTTGCTGAGGGATGAGGTTCGAATGATGCACCTCCATGTGCTTCCTCATTGCCGAAGTGCCCACCTTTCCGCATCCGTTCTCCTTCCCGAGACGCACCCTTGCCTGACACTCTTGACAAACGACGACAAATCTATCATTGGGCGCACGGCGGAAGAATTTCCAGACGTAGGAGGCGTTCTTCCTTTGTCGCATGAAGATGCTGGACACAGCCAGGCACCCTTCTGCAGGCGCACAGATTTCATTCGCAGCGTCTCTGACGGAGGTCTGAAGTGTCTGCATGGAGCCTGCCTTTTTTTCCTGGTGGAAGTTTGCACGAAAACTGAAGGAGCTGCTTCCGCTGGCAGACTGTGGCCTGTGCGGAGGGTCTGGCCACATTGTGGAAGGAACACCAGAGCATTCCGCATCTCCCATATGACTCGTGGCAGCTGGATGTGCCACAGTGTCCCCAGCAATTGGCTCGTTGTCTTTCCCGCTCACTGAAGGTATGTGGTATTCTCCACTGAATCCTTCCTGTTCCTCGTGAGCATGCTCAGATTTCAAAATGGGGAGTGTTCCTACCTTTGCGCCAGCAGCGTGCTCCAGTGCGAGGGCCACATGCTCATCTTTCACCGAGGAATCAAGAGAGCTGGTGGTCGATCTGCAAGGAGAGGAAGAGATGTCATCGTCGGATAAGGGGTCGGGCTCCTCAGCAGGGAAATACTGGTCAGCCGTGAAGAATGCCTCATCTGTTGCACTGACACCGTAGTCAGCGGTTTTGTTTCCCTTTCCACAAAGGAAGAGCAATTGTGACGTGTCCCCAGCCACTGCCTTGTCATCCCTGGCTCTCTCTGGAGACTTCCGTGTTTTGCCTGCCTTTGTCAACTGTCCTTGAGTACGGAACCTCTTTGGCACTTTGTCATTTGGCTCAGAGCGATCCATTTTTCCATTCGAAACTTCCATGTTAGCGCCTGACCTTTTCAGTATTCCTGAGACACTCGGCTGAAAGAGAGAAAGGAAAACAGTCAGTGGTGGGATCCAAAAATTTTAGTAACAGGTTCCCATGGTGGTGGGATTCAAACAGTGGCGTAGCACCAATAGGGCTGGGCAGGGCATTCCGGGGGCGGGGCATTAATAATTTCTCTGTTACTGTAAAAAACTCTTACTGTAAAAAAAAAGTTCCTAATTTCCAGCTGGTATCTTTCTGTCCATAATTTAAACTCATTATAGCAAGTCCTATCGTCTACTGCCAACAGAAACAACGACTTCTCCTCTAATTGACTGCCTGCCAAATACTTAATACTTTCAAATACTTAATTTTGTTTCTAGAAATCAAAAGAAGGATACTTTCCTTAAACAAGGAACTTGACCATATTTCTAAAACATGTTTTTAAAACAGCCCAACAGGGAGAATTATCCCGTTTTCCACCTTCGCTAACCAGCCACATAGGAAACAACAGGACTTGATGATTTTTGGACCTAATGGACTTTCTAACGGAAGAGCAGACCCAATTAGTAACCCCCTCTTGGCACACACAAATAATTAGCAACCCACTCTCGGGAACTGGTGAGAACCTGCTGGATCCCACCTCTGGAAACTGTTAAGCATCATGGAAAGAGGAGCAGGTGCAAGGAATTGGGGTGCTACGTTTGCTTCTGAACAGAATTGCAGTTGGGAGTGGGTTGCAGTTAGTGTGGCAAACGAGGACAACCAAGATTTGAATCCCTGCTCTGTCATGGGAAACTCACGGGGCAACCTTGGCCTTCTCACATTCTCTCAGCCTAAACTACCTAACAACCTTGCTGCTATGAGGGGAAGGTAAAGGAGAAAGTTGTGATAGAGCTATTTGAGTCACAATTAGGGAGAAAAGATGGCTATAAATAAAAAAACAATCTCACTGCATGGTAGCGTCGCCATTTTGGAATCGTTTCCTATGATAAATACCCTTGCAAAGAAAAAGGCAGCGCTGCAAGTAAAGTAAAATTAACACCCTGCTGGGCTAACTTTCTGCTAGTAGAGAGTGGAGGGTAACTGGTTGTTGTGGGTTTTCCGGGCTGTGTGGCTGTGGTCTGGTGGATCTTGTTCCTAACGTTTCGCCTGCATCTGTGGCTGGCATCCTCAGAGGTGTATCACAGAGGGAAGTCTGTTACACACTGTGTCCATTAGGAACAAGATCCACCAGACCACAGCCACACAGCCCGGAAAACCCACCACAACCACTTGAATCTGGCCGTGAAAGCCTTTGACAGTACAGTAGAGGGTAAGGTTGTTTTTTTTCACTAAAGAACATCCAGAGCCGGATGCCACCCCTCTGAGCACACCTGCGTTCCCATTTCATTCCACTGCATGTGTGACCACACCTAGTGGATTTATTGCAGCAAGAAGTTTTCCTGAGCGAATTCTGCTTCCTCTTATGGCACAATAAATCATTCACAGCTTTGCAGGTGCCACAGGTCTCCTCTCAGGTTTGGTCAGGGTGGCCACCCCCCTCTGGAATGTGACAGACCACAATCTTTGGTTAAAACCAGTGGTGGGATCCAAACATTTTAGTAACAGGTTCCCATGGGGGTGGGATTCAAACTGTGGCGTAGCGCCAATGGGGATGGGCGGGGCACGACGGGGGCGTGGCCGGGCATTCCTGGGCGGGGCATTCCTGGGCGGGGCTGTGGCAAGGACACAGCTGCTGCGCCGGTCTTTGGGCGGGAAATGAATGCGCGCAGGCTGCCACGCACGCCGGTACACCTCCTGCTAGACTGCTTCAAGTTCTGCGCGCTGCTCCTGAGGAGTGGAGGAGGGGCGTAACTTAGGCAAAAATCACGTGGCAAAATCACCAATTAGTAACCCCCTCTCGGTACACACAAATAATTAGTAACCTACTCTCGGGAACCTGTCAGAACCTGCTGGATCCCACCTCTGGTTAAAACTGTTCTCATGTGCTCACAGCTAAGACATCCCTCACCTCTGTGTAACCAGAGGATTCGGAACCCTTATGAATGTGAGACCCAAGCTCAGAGCATCACCTAGGACTGGGCTTCACCTCAGCACAGAGCGTCTCAGGAGGGAGTTCTCCCCCTTGCACCTTTTCTCACATTTGGAGCATTCGTTCTGTTCCTCCCTCGCATATGTTTTCTTGTGTTGCTGTTTGCTGCCGAAAATCTCCTCACACTTGGGGCGCTTGCTTACCTTCTCTGCCAGATGAGCTCCTTGGTGTGGGGGCAGGGGGTCATTCCGACTAGAGCATTTGCCACGATCCAAGGGACATTGATGTGGGGCCTTTTCTGCGTGGCTCTTCTTGTGTACGAGGAGGTCAGAATGACAAGAGTAATTTCTCCCACACTGCGAGCACTTATATATCTTCTCTGCTATGTGAGTCCTCTCGTGCACCAGCAAGGCTGAAGTCCCTTGGAAAATCTGCCCACAGCATGAACAAATATACACTTTTTCTGCCATTTGTGGATTCTTGACAAAGTCCGTGCTCTGACAGAAGTTATTTTCACAGTCTTGATCTGCTGGCGTTCTTTCCCGCTTCAGGAGTTCCTGGTGCAACTCCAAATTTTCAACATCTTCCTTCCAAAACAAACCTATTTTGGGTTTACTCTCATTCTGGTGACTGTCTGCTGCCAGCTCCGTTTCAGGCTCTGTTTGCGTTTCAGGGTCCCAGAAACATTTCCTGTCAGATCCGTCTAACACTCTGTCGTCAACGTTCGCTTGCTCAGGTCTTTTCCGCCAACAATTCTCCTCATATTCCAGTACTCGGGTATTATATCCTGGGACAAAATTAGGATATTGTCAGCGATGCCCACCACAGAAGTTGTTTTTCTCTCCCCCACTTCCAATTCAACATTGAACCAGTGTGCGATGCATTGCCTAGACTCAGAGGCGGAGCTACCAGGGGATTGGGGGGGGCGTTGCGCCGGGTGCGTGCCTGGGGGGGCAAAAAAGCCCCACGTAGTGCCCCCCCCATACACTTACCTTCTTCAAACAACGCAGGCTTTGCGAGTCCCAGGGTCTCATGGAAAGTGTAATTCCCACCAGGCTGTTTTCAGCCTGAAGGGAACAGGCCGCTTCTCCAGCCTGCACTAAGGTAAGGGAGGGGGGGGGGGCAGGGCGCCGTGGAGGGGGCGGGCAGGCGGAAAACACAGAGTGCGCACCGGGCGCACTCTGGCCCAACTACGCCTCTGCCTAGACTGTTGGCCCTTGACTACAATAGCTAAAAGTGCAACCCTTCCTGAGCATCTACACAACCTGCTCAGCTTTTCCCTTGGATGCTTTCCCTGGGGCTGAGGGAATCCAGGAAGTCTCTGACAGCTCCCACTGGGGAAGAGAGGAGAGGCTTGCGTAATCTGGAAATGCGCCATTGTGATCTCTCAGCCCAACCTCAGGTCCAGCAACAAGCAGGTGGACCCTCTCTCAGCCAAATTTTGTTTTAAAGCAGCATTCCTTTATTGTCCAGTATGGAAGGAGGGAGAGGAGAGAACCGAGGCATTCACACACCCAGTAGAGTTTCTTCCCAACCCAGCTTAATGTCAGTTTGTTGTAGTGGTTAAGAGCAGGTAGAGTCTAATCTGGAGAACCAGGTTTGATTCCCCACTCCTCCACCTGAGTGGCAGAGGCTTATCTGGTGAACCAGATGTGTTTTCCCATTCCTGCATTCCTGCTGGGTGACCTTGGGCTAGTCACAGTTCTCTCAGCACTCTCCTAGCAGAACGATGAAAAATTCCAAGGAGAGGCACGCAGGCACAACCAGACCACACAGTTGAAAGAGATTCTTACCCAGAGAGGCCACATGCACATAATTCTCTACCATAACATCTCTGTAGAGAGCTCTCTGGCCTGGATCTAACAGAGCCCATTCTTCCGCT
>NC_059427.1:11071291-11078791 GCF_021028975.2 Sphaerodactylus townsendi
CTTTCTCTCCTGCAGGAGACTCCAAAGGGCTTACATAATCTCCTTTTGCCCTTCCCCCCTCACAACAAAACACCCTGTGAGGTAGGTGGGGCTGAGAGAGCTCCGAGAAGCTGTGACTAGCCCAAGGTCACCCAGCTGGCGTGTGTGGGAGTGCACAGGCTAATCTGAATTCCCCAGATAAGCCTCCACAGCTCAGGCGGCAGAGCGGGGAATCAAACCCGGTTCCTCCAGATTAGATACATGAGCTCTTAACCTCCTACGCCACTGCTGCTCAAGAATGCAAAGATATTCACAGTGCCATTGCTGCTGTGACATGGAGTTTGACCCTGTGCTTTAGCCTCCTGCCCTCCATTCCACCCCACGACCAACCACAGGAGAATTTTTTTGCATTAAAAAAAATTAGTCACAGTTGTGTATCACTATATTCTTTTAACATACCAGCAATATATCCAGTAGTGACATTTTTTTAAAACATAGGAAAAAGATCTCGGAGGGTGGGGGAAGAATGCTATGCGGAAGGGTAATGGATTGGGGAGGGCAGAGGAAATGTGTACCTGCCATTACACACATTCCCAAACCCTCTTTCAGTATGTTTTTCCAGAAAAAGAATTCCAAAGCAGGGAAAACTCTGCAGATGAAATCACAGCTGTGGGAAGCAGGGGATTTCTCGTAGTGCCATCGTGCAGTGGAAGGGCTGTGGCTCAGTGACTACTAGAGAATCTGCTCCACAAGCAGAAATTCCTGGGTTCAATCCCCAACATCTCTAGTTGAAACAAATATGTAGCAGTTGACATGGAAGTCCTTCAGCTGAGTCCCTGGAGAGCAGCTGCCATTCAGTGTGGACCTGGACAGGGTCTCACTCAGAATAGCAGCTTCATGCATTGTTCTCCCATCCCCCAAAACTGATTGAAGCTGCTACCTGATAGCATAGAGGCACCAAACCTGTATGCATTCTCCCTCAGCTCCCAGGCAGTTCAAGAGCATTAAGTGAAATCAGGAAAGGTGTGTGTGTGTGTGTGTGTGTGGGTGTGGGTGTGGGTGTGGGGGTGTGGGGGTGTGGGGGTGTGGGGGTGTGGGGGTGTGTGTGTGTGTGTGTGTGTGTGTGGGTGAGTGTGTGGGTGCGTGTGGGTGTGTGTGTGTATCAGTTGGTTGCTCCCTCATAGTTCAGCCATGCAATGATTTGGCCAGATGTCACAGCCAGTCAGTCAATCTGCCCACATTATCATATCACCCCTTTACTCTCAGCAGGGAGCAGGAAGCAATGCCCTAGGAAGCCACGAAGTCAGGAAGGAGATGACAAAGACGTGTTTTCTCTCCCCAATTTGGACTCAGAGGCTGTGGCAGAAACTGGAGGCAGTTTTCCCGCGAAGAGACCAAGGAATCCATGTTCTTCCCCACTAGCCTCCACCATCTTGATTTCCTACCTTGTACTCTTGGGAGGCCTCCTCAAGAGGAACAGTTTCATGACATCTGTGCTCCTTGGATCGGTCGCAGACCACACAGATGGGAGCTTCATCGGCCTTGCAGAAGAGCTTCAGCGGCTCCTGGTGCTTCTGGCAAACTCTCCCTTTTCTAGCAACCACAATTGCCTGATGCCCAAAACAAAGAAGCAGGATGCGTTTAATTCAAACTGTTGGATTTTACAGCCTTGCTTGCATGCAGCAGCAGGGAATTCTGGGAGATCTCTTCGAACATTCTAAAGGTGACCATTGGAAACAGTTGCTTCCTGACTTGCTGAGGAGAGATGTTATGTGTTCTGTTAACCAAAAGCCTCCCTTCCACAAACCCCTCCCTCTCCAGGATCTACTCCTAAAATCTCCAGCCATTTCCTAACAGACAGTGGATAACCCTACCCTCAAAGGGATTGCTTAGTGCCTCATCCCACAAAAGTGACCTTTTCCAAGCATCCAAACCCTACTTTGCTAACTGCTTCCCATGTTTTCGGCCATTCAGATTTTCAAAATGTCTTCCCACTGCAGTGAATTTTGTTAGTCTTGAAGTTCCACTGGACCCCTGATTTATTTTGCAACTACAGACTACCCATCCGGAATTAGCTTCCTGCCACAAGAGTCAAGGCTGAACTCCCGAGCTGGTCTACTTAGGAATAAGTCTCATGTTGTTCCTGTACTCTCAGGAAAGCATCCTTGGTATTGCAGACATAGCGGAATCCTAAAGAGAGTTACACCCTTCTACCAGTTGTTATAGGATATAGGATGAATAAAAGGGGGAATGGAGCATGGTTCCCCAAGTATTCTCACGCACCATGGATATTCTAAAATTAGGACTATTAACCTCCCTTATGTGGGGAAACTTGGACTACGGTGCTGATAACTCATTTACTACCATATTAACATCTATTCCAGCCAGTGGTAAGATTCAAATAATTTAACAACCAGTTCCAAAAAGACACTGGTGGGATTACAACCAGTTCTCTGAATTAGACAAAAATTTAGCTACCGGTTCTACCAAACTGGTGCGAGTAGCCCTTGGTGATTCCAGCCCTTGGTGAAGGCAACAAACAAGAAAAGCTGGAAAGTAGCTTTAAGAGTCCACAATCATTGTTTAAATTATCCTATTGCTGGTTTGGGGAGGACAGCATAGAAATCAGGGCCTTATTATGTCCACTGGGCAATGAAACGCTTTACCTACTTCAATGAGCAGAGTGCCCACCCTGCCAATACACTTGCTGTTGGCAGCCCAAAGAGAGGCCTCCTTCCCCACCATAGTAAAATTAAAGTGTGTGTCCCTAAGAACAGGAAGGACTCCACTAATAAGGAACCAAGAGAGGGTCAAAAGAGTCATCACAACATGTCTGGAACAAGCCAGAACAGCAACTGACATTCAGACTCTGAAATTCACCCTGAAAACTCTGTGTTGGTCCTCTAGGGCAGTGGTGGCGAACCTATGGCACGGGTGCCAGAGGTGGCACTCAGAGCCCTTCCTGTGGGCACGCGCAAACAGAGTCCCCCCACCCCACATCTAGGCTGCCCTGGCCCGCTGGGCGTGATTATTAGCATTAAACCTAAGACCAAGTTTTGGGGAGGCAGTGTAGGTAACCCTGTTAAGCGCTGTTAAACCCCACTCATTTTCATGTGAAGAACTAAAGCGCAATCCTTTACCTGGGAGTAAGCTCGGTTGCTGGCTTGTTTCTGAGTAAACCTAGGGTCGTGATTCACCTGTTGGAAGAGTTGCATGGTTGCTTCAAAGCAAAGCCACCGACTACCACCAAGCTTACTCCCGAGTAACGCATGCCTCGGAGCCAACCGTCTTTCTAAACTAAAACCTCAGTATTCGGGTTAAATTGCCCGTATTGGCACTTAGCGATAGATAAGTGGATTTTGGGTTGCAGTTTGGGCACTCGGTCTCGAAAAGGTTCGCCATCACTGCTCTAGGGGGAGAAAGGGCTGCAGCTTGCAGGCTTCCCTCCTAGGTCGTTTTTTGACAGCGAAAATGGCTATGTGTGGTGATGGGTTGTCTGCCTCTTTCTTTAGTTCCACATGTCCAGCTGTTTTCACTGGCAAAAATGGCTCAGTGTTTGGAGCTCGCAGTGCAGTGTTTGGAGCCCGCAGGAGCAACACAAAACTTTCAAGGTGAGTTACAGCGACCATACCTCTGGCTCTGAGTTGGTCAAGCACCCATGTCACCCCTGCACGTCAGACATATTGTCTATTTTGGCCCTTCCTTCGTACCTCACGTAAGCCAGCAGCTTCTTGCAGGTAAAGTACAGAGTGGCCTCTGTGTTCCGAGGATTGCTTACAAAAACGGCACACAAGTTTTTCATCATCCTTGCAGAAGAAATTGAGTTTCTGCTTGTGTCTTGGACACAGATCTTCTGTCCCTGGGTTTCTTGCAAGAAATATTGTTTCTCTCATTTTTTTAGTGAGGTTTGCCAGCTGCCAGTTTGTGCGGAAATTTCCTTTCTGGATCTCAGCTTTGCAGACGGACACTCCAAGTCCCCCAGTCTTTCCCACGTGTCACAGTAGCGAGTGATGCAGACCCGACAGAAATTGTGGCCACAGTCCAGGGTTACTGGGTCTTTTAGGCACTCCAGGCAGACGGGACACATAAGTTCCTCTTCCATATCTGTGTATGATGACCTTGCGGCCATGTTGGACGCAGTTCAGGTGGCTCGGCAGACAGAAAAGGTAGTTTTGCGAGGCCTGTGAAGAGGACAGTAGAAGGTCAATGAGCTGGAGAAAAGTTGGATTTTGGGCAGGATATATAGATTTTTAACAGGACAGAAAAACAAGTAGTATGTTACTCTGGGATTTGTTATACATCTAATAATGGGCAGAAAACTTTCTGTTAACAAATATTGATGAAGAGGAGGTGTGGATAGAAATTGATTTAATACTGGTAGGATAATTCAACACAGTTGCCAACCTCCAGGTGGAGCCTGGAGATCTCCTGGAACCACAACTGATCTGCAGACCGATAGGGACAAGGTATAATTAAAATTCCTTTCCCAAGGCAGAGTACATGCCATTGGAAAATGGAGATGTGTGAGACAAGGAGTCGAAGGGAAACTCTAGGAATGCTAGATAAAGAGGTAATAAAGATAAAATGTAGTATTAGAATCACCTGTAAAGCTATAAAATAATAAATTTAGTATTAGCATCACCTGTAGACTACAGCTATAAAATAATCTTTCCACTATGTATGGAA
The DNA here is from genome assembly GCF_021028975.2 of Sphaerodactylus townsendi. Classification (NCBI taxonomy): domain Eukaryota; kingdom Metazoa; phylum Chordata; class Lepidosauria; order Squamata; family Sphaerodactylidae; genus Sphaerodactylus; species Sphaerodactylus townsendi. The sequence goes on from NC_059427.1 coordinate 11,075,957, forward strand.
TGAAGCATGTCAGCTGGAACCTTGTATAAAAAGAAGAAGAAGAGTTTGGATTTATATCCCCCCTTTCTCTCCTGCAGGAGACTCAAAGGGGCTTACAATCTCCTTGCCCTTCCCCCCTCACAACAAACACCCTGTGTGGCGGGTGGGGCTGAGAGAGCTCCGAGAAACTGTGACCAGCCCAAGGTCACCCAGCTGGCGTTTGTGGGAGCGTACAGGCTAATCTGAATTCCCCAGATAAGCCTCCATAGCTCAGGCGGCAGAGCTGGGAATCAAACCCGGTTCCTCCAGATTAGATACACGAGCTCTTAACCTCCTACGCCACTGCTGCTCCAGATCACACTGCGAACAGAACTCAAGAGAAAATGCCTCCAGGGCATAAGCCCCCACTTTTCCAGATGGCTAAATAAACTGTCTTCTGGAACCACATTGACTCCTTACTTAGGCTATTTTGGGATTCAGTTTCCCTAACAAGATCAAGAAGACTCTTCCTCTAAAGAAAGTGCCGGCTTGCAGAGTACGGGATCATGCTCTGCTGATGACCCTCCTCTGCACAAGCCCCGCCCTCCTCCAGCTCCACCCCCAGAATTTCCAGGGATTTTGCAACCCAGAGTCGGCAGCCATAAGAGATGGACACATCTAGCAGCAAATCAACTTGCAAACAATTCCACCAATATTTATAGTTTGGCTTAAGGAAGAAATGGTAGCAAACTGAAAAACTGAATTAATCATAGGCTGATTACTCAGGCCGGCTCTGCCCCACCCTTGTCCTGCTGTGGTGCAAAAAAATCACACCAGAAGTGCTCTCCCGCAATGGCATTTTACCATCTTCACCAGACCAGATTACTGGTCCCCTATTTGTCGTGCCCGTACCTAGCGTCAGTGGTGCATGCAATGGTTATCTCCAGATTAGACTACTGTACCTTGCTTTATGCTGGACTGCCCTTGAGGCTGACCCAGAAACTCCAACTGGTTCAGAGTGCATGGACCCTCACAGGTATCTTGTGGCTGGTGTATATTCGCCCACCGCTCTGCCACAGCTTGGAACCTGTAGAGTACCTGTGGAGTACTGAGTCAGGTGCAAGGTTTTGGTTCCAGCCTTTAAAGCCCTGAGTGATTTGGGGCTTTTGTATCTGCAGGACCACCTCTCCAGATACACCTCCTAGAGAGCACTTTGCTCCATGGATAACTTGTTAGTGGTCCCTACCCCAATGATATCCAGCTGTCCTCAACCAGAGCATTTTTGGTTGTGGCCCCAACTTGGTAGAATGCTCTACAGAATGAGAACCGGGCCCCAGGTCTCAATTCATCAGGGGCTGCAAGACTGTTCCTGTAAAGACCTATGTTTGAGGGCAGTGACAGCATTTTCATCATAGCTGCCCTCCCTGCCCTTTTCCTAAGGTGACCAGATGGTCACCTTTGTGAACCGGGACAGGCGGGTAGGTGGGCGTGTGAGCGCAGGAGCGCACGGCCTTCTGTGGCGCTCCCGTTTCCCACCTTGCATGCGCGGGAGGCTGTCGCACTGCCTTGCGCCCCAGAAGGCAGTGCAGCAGCCTTTCAAAAACCGGGACACTTGAAAAAACCCGCAGGACAAATTGTTTTAAGGCGGGACTGTCCCGCCAAAAGCGGAACGTCTGGTCAGCCTACCTTTTCCCTATCCCTGCACTCTTTCCCACTCTCCCTCCACCCCTATTTTTTCAATCCCATTTATGGATAGGTTTTATGGCAATATTAGCAAATGGGCATAGTTGTGATCTTAACTGGGAATCTTCTTTGTAAGCCGCTCTGAGCCCATTCTGGGGAAGGACGGCCTATACATCAAATAATAAATAAAATAAAATAAACCATGGAAATGTATGGCACATTCACTAACCCAAGGAGTAGGGCCAAACTGAAATATTGAAATAAAGAACAAAACAGGAAACTGACTTTACAGGATCTCTAAGAAAATGGATGAAGAGGCTTAGTGGCAAATTCTCTGCCAGACACAGAGCATGAACTATGGACAAAATCAACATTAAATGAGACCACCTTAGAAGTCTCCTCTTCCAAACATCTTGATAGGATATCTGTTCCCTTACGCGCACGCACAATGCTCTACTGTCCTGTGTTGCAGTTCCCAATTTATATCCTTCCATTTATCCTCTCTGCTTTCTTCATCCTTCAAGACACCATTTATTAACTTGGTTTTTTCCTTGCTTCCCCACAGTACTGAGGTACACCTTCTGGATTTTCACAGGCTTTCCCCCAACCCTGTTTGCTGCAAAGTTTTGGAAAGGATTGGAGCAAAGTTTGGGTGGGAAAGTTTGGTTATTCATGGTTCTGCTCACATGGCAGCCATTTTCCCCGCCCTTCAAGCTGCCATTTCTTCTAATCGCCACCACCACCACCACTATGGGATTTTTTTTTTAAAAAAGGAATTGAACATTGTCATGCCATTTTAACAATATAACAATCTATACTTAGATTGTTATACTTAGATTCCAAGTTCTTTGAATTTCCACTTTTCTTTTTTTCCCCCTAAAGTCCCCAGTCCTTTTTGTTGTGGAGACATAAAGGGAGAGAACTATTGCCACAGTTAAAGGGCTGATTTTAAAATAATGAAATAGCCCTGATGGTACAGTGGAGGGAGAAGGCAGCTGCTACCAGGGGACTTGGGAAAGAAAACTATGGGAAACTTTCCATGAGAAAGTCCCATTGTCTCTGGAGCAGCAGTGGCGTAGGAGGTTAAGAGCTCGTATATCTAATCTGGAGGGACTGGGTTTGATTCCCAGCTCTGCCGCCTGAGCTGTGGAGGCTTATCTGGGGAATTCAGATTGGTCTGTACACTCCCACACA
>NC_059427.1:11083791-11087273 GCF_021028975.2 Sphaerodactylus townsendi
GTGGATAAGATGATCCAGCTTCTTGTCACCTTTTATGAGGTAACTGAAAACCAGTTATGTGGAGAATTAATTTAGAAAAGGATTGGAGTCGTATTCTGATTGTAAGGATAATTTTTTTTCATGCTGAGGGATGGTTTTTCTGATGTTGAGTTTGGGTTTTGAGGGGGGGGGGTCGTTATACAAGTTATCAGAGTTCCAACACTCATTTTTCCTCCTCACCATCTTTCTCACCATCATTATCCCCTCACAGCACTTCACAGTCACCACATACCCAGTTCTGGGCATCTCAGGAACTGATTTTGGAATATGCAGTTTGCAGCACATCATCCTATAAAACAAGAGTGTCTTATGAGCTGCAACATGGACTCTGGTGCATGTGGAAGAGTAGACACTCAGCTTGTGAATTTTAGTTAAAGACACTAGACCAGGGGTAGGGAACCTATGGCACGGGTGCCAGAGGTGGCACTCAGAGCCCTCTCTGTGGGCACGCGCGAACAGAGTGCCCCCCCTCACACACACATCTAGGCTGACCTGAGCCGCTGGGCTTAATTATTAGCATTAAACTTAAGATCTCGTTTTGGGGAAGCAGTGTAGGTAGCCCTGTTAAGCGCTGTTAAACCCCACTGATTTTCATGCAAAGAACTAAAGCATGATCCTTTACCTGAGAGTAAGTTCAGTTGCTGGCAATGGGGCTTGCTTCTGAGTAAACCCCCCTAGGGTTGTAATTTATCCATTGGAATAGTTGCACAGTTGCTTCAAAGCAAAACCATCGACTACCACCAATCTTACTCCTGAGTAATGCACGCCTCAGAGCCAACCATTTTTTCTAAACTAAAACCTCAGTATTCGGGTTAAATTGCCATGTTGGCACTTTGCAATAAATAAGTGGGTTTTGTGTTGCAATTTGGGCACTCGGTCTCGAAAAGGTTTGCCATCGCTGCACTAGACATTAACCAGACTCTGATATTGGCAATAGTAGTCTTCATTGAAGGTCTATGCAAGACAAGCTTCCATACTTTTCATAGCCAGATCTGAGAAATGTGAGAAAGGCAAAGGGAGATAAAGGCTCATTCCGCACATGCAGAATAATGCACTTTCAAACTGCTTTCAGTGCTCTTTGAAGCTGTGCGGAATGGCAAAATCCACTTGCAAACAGTTGTGAAAGTGGTTTGAAAACGCATTATTTTGCGTGTGCGGGAGGGGCCATAGTTTCAGAACCCCAGCATCACTTCCCCAGCCAGCTGGTGGAAAAGCAGGGAGGTTAAAATGTTCACTTCTAGCGAGGTGAGGGCCATTATCTGGTTGCCCAGCACTACGAGAAGGAGGAACGCAGGGCTGAGTGAAGCTAAGACATCTTACAAAGTGAGGTCGGTAGAGCTTAGGGCAGGGTCCCGTGGCTGCAGCTATGTGATGTCATGGCTGGCCTAAACAGGCTATCGGTGGCAACAATAGATTGGCACCAAGTTAAGCATGTAGTGGTTGAAACTATGAAAGGGATTAAAGCACTTAGGTGAGAAGTGATTAATCAGGATTCTGACGCTCTACCATCTTAAAAAATCCTCACCATTGATGTTTCCACAGTACTCAGGGGCAGTACGACCCACTTTGGGAATCCCCAGTTTAATGTCAGTGTCACCCAGCAGACCCCAAGCTACGCAAATCCCCCTCCTGATTTTTCTTTCCAACTGAAGAGTTGGGAATGCTTCAAGTCAATAAATTACAGCACCTTTGTGGTTGTCTGGCAGTTACGATATACGCAGCCCCCCAAATTCAAGGCAGCACAGTTTCCTTTTTTTAAAAAAAATATTACTTTATTTGTTGATTTCCAAACATATCAATTAACATTTAAAATTTCAGACTTAACCTATAACATTCAAATGTTACTCAATCACATTTTTACAATCTTTCTCAATTTTAACATTTCTTCTATATGTCATAGATAGATAGATAGATAGATAGATAGATAGATAGATAGATAGATAGATAGATAGATAGATAGATAGATAGATAGATAGATAGATAGATAGATAGATAGATAGATAGATAGATAGATAGATAGATAGATAGATAGATAGATAGATAGATAGATAGATAGATAGATAGATAGATAGATAGATAGATATTTATTATTACGGCCTTTTGGCCAGCCAATAGTTTAAAATCAGAGTACATGTGAATACATAGCACTCCACATACAAAAATATAATATAAATTAGAATCCATTATAAATCCATTCTTCTATATATCTAATTATTACAGTTGCACAACATTTATAAACCAGATTTTAAACTTCAAAACATCACGTAAATAATTTTAAATATTATCAAACTGATTTGTTCAAATAATTTACACATAAATTCCATGTTTTATCAAAAATTTCTCAGGGTGCACTCAAATTTTCCATGTTAGTTTGTCTACGGCCGGTATATCGGCTATATTTCTTTCCCAGTTTTCTAACGTCAGTGTTTCAAATAGAAATAGCAAAGACAGCACAGTTTTCAAGGGAACAGAACTTCATCATAAGTGCAACATTTTACTCAAGTCAGCATGAGTGGCTAGACTCTAGAGCCTTTACATGACTAAAAGGTGGTGGTGGGGGGTGCTTCTGAGAAACAATATTTTCATATCGATGCTCCCGGTGTGAAGAGAAGGTCTTAAGAAGAAAGTCCCTTTTTATTCACCCAAAAGAAGGGCAGGAGGGTCTCTCCAGAGAAGGAGGCTCCAGAGAACTCATAGATGAGGGCTGCTCGGTCAGCGTTGAAAAAGGCCACTGTGGCATCAAAAAAGACCAGTGTAGTTCAAGCAGATTTGGATCCTCTTGAGCTCCCCACTCAGGGGCAGCTGGGGGCCTTTCATGACAGCGTTGTACTCTTCGAACCCCTTCCCCACCCCCCAGATCCCTTCCACAGGACTGAAGATAACCTCCCCCTTCCTCCTCACAGATTTTCTGGCCACCCCTACAGTCCATTCTCCCTCACTTCCCACAAGGACTTCCCAGAAATGGCGGCCTCCTGTGAAACCCTCATGGCCCAACACAGCACCACAACTGTCAAATCTATTTTAGCTTTTTTTAGTCTTTTAGCTTTTTTTCCTCCTGTCTCACGCTTTTCCAATCCCCATGTTGGATAATAAACAGTCCAACCCAATAAATTTGGTAAAGGGAAGCAAAATCCTTTTTAGTTGCCAATAGAAAGTGGACACACACAGAGAATCATATGTGTGTCCCTAGAGAGAAAGAGAAATCCTTATACTTTTGACTACAAGGCTAAAATTAGATAGTCCATCTGATTGGCTAGTTTATAGCTAGACAGAGTATCATCTACAATCAGGGGTAGGGAACCTGCGGCTCTCCAATTGGCCATGCTGGTAGGGGCTGATGGGAATTGTAGTTCCTGAACATATGGAGAGCCGCAGGTTCCCTACCCCTGATCTACATACACAATAGACACCAGTCTCTTAATCTGTCTGGTGTGACAAAGAGC
>NC_059427.1:11087366-11145802 GCF_021028975.2 Sphaerodactylus townsendi
ATGGACATTCATTTGCCTTCCAGGCTATAATTCCTATCAGAGTAGTCCTATGAAAAATTTACTTGGGCCTTTTTTGTTAAACATAGAAAGGAACAAAAAAAGTAATTAACAATATTTCAATGTAGTTAATCATATCGGAGATAACGTCTGCTATCCTGTTAATTCTGTTACAAATGCTCTTTTTGTGGGTTTATATGAAAGAATTTGTAACTTTTCACACTGGAAAATACTTCTTATAGAAACTATGCTATTTATTTACCATGAAAAACTGTTTAACAGGTTCTACAAGTCGTGACCAGAGTCGCAAAGGTCGTTCTCCTCATCACTGTCTTTCTCAGTATCATTATACTCACACAATTATTCATGGCCATTACACCTAAGTTTGACGTCATCTTGTAAGAGAAGAGCGTCTTACTAGCTGTAAGAGGAAGAGTACACATTCAGCTTGCTGAATTTCATCCAAGAGAGATTTCAATCTTTTTAGACCTCAATCCAAAGCTGCTTCTAAACAAGAAAATGCTTAAAGGACCAGTTTCTTGACAGGACTTAAGGTGGTTTCTATTTTTCACTAAAATAATAGACTACACTGAATGCAGCTTCTCAGGGATTGTGCCGTGAAATAACTTTACGTCCAGTGGTGGGATCCAAAAATTTTAGTAACAGGTTCCCTCGCCAGCCCCCGCCCCCCCGCCAGCAAAGGGGGCAGAGGCATACCTAGGCAAACCTGAGCCCTGGGCAAAAACTGAGTTGGATGCCGCCCCCCCATGGGCAGCCACCCCACCACGACCCCAAAAATTTTTTTGCATCAGGTCATTTCTAGATCATCATCACATTATAGAAAATGCCCCAACTCACAAATCTGAACACAGCAATGGTGAAACACACAGGTTCTTTGATAGAGACTGGTGAGATAAAAGGTACAAAAGGCTGAGAATCAATGCATTGCAGTACCTGAAAGGGATTAACCCAGTTCAGGGAGTGACATTATTAGTCGCAATTGCTATATGGAACCTTCACGTTCAAAGGCAGGATGCCTCTCGGAGGGCGTGGCAGATGGAAAAGAGGACCCAATTGGTAACCCCCTCTGGGCACACACAAATAATTAGTAACCCACTCTCGGGAACTGGTGAGAACCTGCTGGATCCCACCTCTGCTGACGTCAGTAACAAGGCGAAGCTCTTGGTCTGCCTGCACCCCCTCAGAGGATAGATCAGATCTTCATACCACAGCCTCAGAAATCTGCCTTCCACCATCTTTTGGAACATTCAGGCCGATGAGGTCCTGTGGTTAGTACGAAAGTGTTGTGTATTGTGTTTTGTGCCAAGTTAAATACTAAAAAGCACTACACAGACTTTGTTCTTGTTGGGGGGGGGGGGTTGTGTGTACCACCATGCCCTTTGCTTCCACACACTCCCTGAGCCCACCACCACCTCCTCTCTTCCTGCCACCGATGCTTGAAACTGCCTCCCAACAACTCTTGTGTGACACCTCCTCTCTCACTTCCTTCCCTGAAGGTCCTCCCCTTTTTTTGGAACTCTTTGGCCCAACTGTAACCCCCATGCTCAGAATGGGTTGACCCAGAAAGGGGTGGAGACCCAAGGCAGGAGAAAGCTGCAGAGCTCATGTAGTTGGAGGAGACAAGGCTACCAGACTCGGACCTTGGTTGTATAAGCCCTTAACACCTTGTTAAGGTAAACTGCAATATTGTTGGGAACTACTGGGAAGGTGGTAGTTTATTTCTGCTATGTTGTAAATGTTGGAGTTTATTGTTTCAGGGCTTCTTTTTATGTTTGTAATGGGTGAGAGTTCTCCTGGAAACTTTCATCATGTTGAATCCTGTTCATCAAGCCCTTGGAGTCTTCAGGAGCCAACCCACTTGCAAAGAAGAAGTGGACTTGGCAGTATCAGTAGACTGTAAACATAAGGACTTGGAAATGCAACCTGAACAGGACCTTGTAGTGTGATGTTAAATGTTGATGTTATATGTTATATGTTAAGCAAACCATTTTGTTTTTAAAAATTTGTTGTTGCAAACTCATTCCACGTTCTGCCCCACAGAACCCACCAGCTGAGGTTACACAACCACAAAGTCTCATTACACTACAGAAGCTGGAATGAAGGTATATTTTTCCCGTCTACCCCTGCAGCCTCCTTCCTCCGGTCCCCCATGCCAAAGGCTACGTTGCAAGTTCCTCAGGGAAGGGACCTGTTTTTTTCTGTACTCTGCCAAGTGTCATGTATATGGATGGCACTTTTGTACATGGATGGCACAGCATGTACACAGCAGTTGTACATGGATGGCAATATACCCCCTCTGCAAGTAAAACAAAAATTCAAGGAAGCACAGTTTAAGCTTTTAACATAATTTTATCATAAAAATAACATCTTTTTGATCAGAAGATGGCGCCCGGAGCGGATCCGCTAGTTAGGAGCTCAGTAATTAACAACAACAACTACAGCGATGCCGTTCTGGCTCATGGAGGCAGTGGCGGCCCACTGGCAGTGACAGTGCATCTGTTCATCGTTGGAGGATCCCATGCAGCAGTGGGGGCCAGTGACAGGGGTCCCCACGGAACACGCAGAGGCTGGGTGTGTCTCAATTAGAACATGGCAGTGGTGGTGGGATGGTGGCTCTTCCCACTAGAATGTTATACTCTGCCGAGGATGGAGTTTAGTGAGTGCTATTACCTACTGAAGATGCAGACTGTGAAAGGGGGTCAGGTTTTTACAGCTGTTTAGTGATCTTATACTGTGTTATTTATATGGATTGTTCTAGACAGTTTAACTGTTTGTAGTTAATAGCGTTAGTGGTAGATATTAGAACATAAAAACATAAGAACAAGCCAGCTGGATCAGACCAGAGTCCATCTAGTCCAGCACTCTGCTACTCACAGTGGCCCACCAGGTGCCTTTGGGAGCTCACGTGCAGGATGTGAAAGCAATGGCCTTCTGCTGCTGCTGCTCCCGAGCACCTGGTCTGCTAAGGCATTTGCAACCTCAGATCAAGGAGGATCAAGATTGGTAGCCATAGATCGACTTCTCCTCCATAAATCTGTCCAAGCCCCTTTTAAAGCTATCCAGGTTAGTGGCCATCACCACCTCCTGTGGCAGCATATTCCAAACACCAATCACACGTTGCGTGAAGAAGTGTTTCCTTTTATTAGTCATGGGGAGCTTAAGTACCAGGCTTAGTAATATCATTGCTTCTTACACAGGTTAGTTACTAGGCTTAGTTAGTGTACTGACAATATTATGAACTGCTCGGTTGGTTAGCCTTGGGTGATTATGGTCATTATGGTCTGTAGTTTGATTGTTGGAATGTACTGGAAGTCACCATCTTGTGTATTCAGGTTATTTTCATGGTGTGGTCTGATATTTTTGTTAATGATGTTAAATGAAGTTATGATGCTGTTAATGATGTTATGCTACTATGTTATGTTTACTGATTTTCTTCTATGTGTAATGTTTACCTATTGATATGTTAGCTATAATTTTTATATCGTTATTCTGTGCAGTTATGTTATATAATACTGATATTGAAGTTTTTGCTATTTTGTAGTGCTATGTTATTGTCGCTTGTCGACCTGAGATGACTATTGATGCTTGTTGTTTATATCAATGTTGTTCACTGCCCAGAGCCCTACGGAGGTAGGGAAGGATATAAGTCAAATAATCAGATTTTAAAAATAAAATAAATCACTGTTATGAATGCAGAAACCTTGACAGGGAGAGGATCTTCAAGGCCCTTCAGAAAGGCTATTGTTGAACAGAGGCAAAATCTAACATGCGGGTGTGCTTTATGAAGCTAAGAAAAGGAAAAGTACAGAATATTAGCCTAAATTTGCAGGGCATCTTCTTCCTCTAACTTTTCAGTTGACCCTCTTGTGCTTCAGAGGAATGGAGACTAGAGTAAGGTGACCAGATGTCCCGCTTTTGGTGGGACAGTCCCGCCTTAAACCGATCTGTCCCACTGGGTTTTTTAATTGTCCCGATTTTGCCTTCTGGGGTGCTCCCCTTTTCCCACCCTGTCACAGGGCGGGAAACCAGGGAGTGCCCCAAAAGGCAGTGCGCTCCTGCGGCTACGCGCATGCGCGCGCCCCCGTCCTGGTTTAAAAAGAGAAGTTTTGGATTTATATCCCCCCTTTCTCTCCTGTAGGAGACTCAAAGGGGCTTACAATCTCCTTGCCCTTCCCCCCCTCACAACAAACACCCTGTGAGGTAGGTGGGGCTGAGATAGCTTCGAGAAGCTGTGACTAGCCCAAGGTCACCCAGCTGGCGTGTGTGGGAGTGTACAGGCTAATCTGAATTCCCCAGATGAGCCTCCACAGCTCAGGCGGCAGAGCTGGGAATCAAACCCGGTTCCTCCAGATTAGATACATGAGCTCTTAACCTCCTACGCCACTGCTGCTCCTGACAATCTGATCACCTTAGACTAGAGGAGACTTAAGGAAGGGCAGGGGGTCAGTTTACAATCAGCCTGTTATATTTTATAAAGTGAAATGCGTTACTGTCAGTTTCAGAAATAAGATAACAATGGAAAAAGGTGAATGTTCAGAAATGGAGGAAAAAACTCTCCATTTTACTTCAGAGTTTTGGTAAGTGGGATCCTGGAGCTGCCATTAAAGGACTTAAAATGGGAGCTCTTGGTAAACAATATTTTCTTATTGATGCTCCTGGTGTGAAGAGATCGTTTTAAGAATAGAGTTTGAAGCTGCCTTTTTCATACACCCAAAAGAAAGGCAGGAGGGTCTCTCCATGGAAGGAGGCTCCAGAAAACTGGAAGAGAAGAGCTGCTCGGTCAGCGTCGAAAAAGGCCACTCGACCCCCAGCGTAGTTCAGAAACACTCGGATCCGCCTCAGCTCCCCACTCAGGGTCAGGGGAGGGTAATAGCCTTTTATGAAAGCCCCGTATCTGCCCAACCACTTCCCAACGGCGAAGATCCCATTCTCAGGACTGAAGGTAACTTCCATCTTCCTCTCCACAGACTTTCTGGCCACCCCCAAAGCCCATCTTTCCTCGCTTCCCACAAGGACTTCCCAGAAATAGCGGCCTTCTGTGAATCCCTCACAGCCCAGTACAACACCATACATCTCGAATCTCTCTGGAATGTCAGGCAGAGCTTGATCTTTTTCTCCTCGTCTCACCCTTTTCCAGTTCTCGGACAGGATGAGTTTGGGATGAGCTGTGTTTGGATCCAGAGTCACATTTGCTGTTGGGGGGGAAATGAGAAGATGAGAGGCATTTTCAGCTGGGAGATTTCTCCCAATGGCCTGTTCTGTATCCTTCTCCTGCCCATCATGGCCTCCTCCCACCTCTGTAACCTTTTCTTGGGTCGTTTCCCCACTTACCTGCTGCTGCGCGCTACTCTCCCCAAGTAGCGTAGGGTCCCGTGGCACTCCCCACTACAGGGGCGGCGACAATGCAGCCGCCCGACACTGCCGCTGTCGCGCCCCCTCAGCGCACATCATTCCTGGTGCTCCTCAAGATCGCGCCAGAAATGACGCGCGCTGGGAGTTGCGCGCAGCAACCTTTGGTCGAGGTAAGTGGGGAAACGCCCTTGGACTCCCAGACACTGCTGCCTTCTCCTGGCCTATTAAAAGGCAGAGCAGTCTTTCTGTGCACTTCCAGAAAAGGAAGATAAAATGCACAATTAAACCCACGGGAACCCAGCCTGTGTCTTACCATGTCCTATCTGAAACATGGAACCTTGTGAGAGCAAAGAAGACAGGGTCACACTTAGCTGTTCATCGAAATTGCTGTTCATCGAGTGTCTTCTGTGCAGGCACACATTGGGAACTATGCCTATGTAGGCCTGCCTCAGGTTCTAGCTTTTTGAGTCTACAAGGTGCTAGGTCATCTATTAGGGCCATTGTGATAGTGCTAAAAAACACTGCCTTAATTCTGTCTCAGTTTACTATAAAATATACCCAGGAGACAGCCTCCTACTTCTGAAAAGTGTGCATTCAAATAACAGCCAGGTAGGCAGCAGACTGAGCTGAAGAGCAGTGTTGTGAGTAAAGACATACATTTCCACCTCTTCCCCCAAACATCAAACACAAATTGTGTGTAAACAGCTGGAAAACAACACCTGGGCAGTCTAGCCTTCTGGCTTTATATACTGATATTCCACAAGCACAGCTTCTTTTTTAAAAGCGTGGAGGGATCCAGTACGTCGTTTATAACACCTTGGTGGGATCCAAAAATTTTAATAACAGGTTCTGGTGGTGGTGGGATTCAAACAGTGGCGCCGCCACACACATGCACCTCCAGTCCCTATTGGGCAGGGAGGTTGCTTTAGTAACCCCTTCTCGGCACTCAGAAAAAATTAGTAACCACTTCTAGAGAAGTGGTGAGAAGTGGTTGGATCCCACCTCTGCTTGAAACTGAGGAAAACCTGGAAAGCAAATAGGGAAACTTAGGCCGATTCCACACAGACAACACAGGCTCATGGTATCCGTTTCTGCTGCCTCTGACACTGTTTGCATGGTGGGAGAAGGGGCCAGTTGAGATAGCTGGGATCCTAGAGGCAGGAGGCAACATGGTTCGCACAGAACCACACAGCTGAGAATCCCCCCACCCGATAATTCCTGCCCACCTACCTGCATGGAATGGTGGCCACCTAGAGTATCCACTCTAATGGCAGCAACCGAGGGGACCCACCAAAATGGTGGAGGGAAGGGGGTGGTGATTGAATGCTTCCTGCTTGCCATAGTTCACACAGGTGAGCAGGAAGTGTTTACAACCCGGGTTAGAGGTGGAAATTAAATTAGTGATTGCTAAATTAGTAACTTTTATTTTACTTGGGTTCTGGCCACTAAAACGGGTTAGCAGCATTTGGGGAGGGAAGTTTTGTGGGAACTCCCCCCCCCCCAAAAAAACACTTTTAAAAGGGCCTTAATCCATTTTACTTGACACATGCAGAATCACCCTTAGAGAAAGTGGATTCCCAACCTGGTCTGTGCCTCTCATGAGGAGGATTTTGATGCCCACCAACCTTCTCCCATCATTCCAGTATGGCGGCAGGTAGGTGAAAGGAGGGGGCAGTGGTGGGATTCAAATAATTTAACAACTGGTTCCAAAGGACTCAGTGGTGGGATCACAACCAGTTCTCTGAACTAGACAAAAAAATTAGCTACCGGCTCTACCGAACTGGTGCGAATAGGCTGAATCTCCCCCACAGTGTTCATTCCCTCAGAGTTCACCTTGACAGACCTCCTCAAAACAGAAAAGGACTAGCAGATGACGGGAGGAAGAAATATTGAGGAACAAAACAAGAGCATCAAGGTGATCTTATCAGTGGGAAAATACCAAGTAGAAAAACCCCAATTGTAAAGGGATACTGTTTAGTTAATAGCTGGTTTATGAAGAAAAATGTACCTTTCTGCATGTGAAGTCCAAAATTCAGAGCGTCTGAGGAAGCAAAGGTACAGAAGGTGAGCAGCAGAATATTGATTCAGCAACATCTGCCTACACAGCACAAGAATCTTCACTGTGTGACTGAAGGGGTGCTGCAGAAGCCATTTTGTGGCTGTGCCCACCATATATTGTCGAAGGCTTTCACAGCCGGAATCACTGGGGTGTTGTGTGGTTTCCGGGCTGTATGGCCGTGTTCTAGTAGCATTTTCTCCTGACGTTTCGCCTGCATCTGTGGCTGGCATCTTCAGAGGATCTGATGGTAGCAAAGCCAGTGGAGTATATATATATACTTGCTTTGCTACCATCAGATCCTCAGGCCAAACATCAGGGGAAAATGCTACTAGAACATGACCATACAGCAAAGAAACTACACAGCACCCCTGTGCCCACCATACTTTGTATCGGAATTTCAAATGTGGTTGCAGACTCAGAAAGGCTGGGGACCCGGATATAAGCAGCCTAAAGCATATTAAAACACGCCTGGCCCAACCTAATGTCCTGTCCGAAATCCCTGCAGCAAATATTTGGGACTAGTTGCAAGTGAGGCAGCTCTGCAAGAGGAGAGCCACCATGAGTCCATGAAGAGAAGCAGCCAAGCGAGTTGAGAATCTCTGCAAGAAGCAGGTAAGGGTTAATCTTTACATTTAATATAATAAACATAGTTTAGGTTAAGGGGTGCGCACTCCAGAAGGCAAAGGGTGAGAAGAGGTTTCTGTAGAAATTTACATCTCATTAGCATTGCTGTAGGCAGCACAGGAACACCTAGACTGAAAGCCAGGTTTTAAGGGTTTTTAATCAACAGGGTTGTTAGAAGTTCTCGGGGCAAAGTAGATCTCTGTGCCCTGCAGGAGGCGCTCTCCACCCACCTGCAGTTCACATCCATTGTTCTGGCCGCACAACACATAGTTAAATTGTGGAACCCCCTGGCCCATTATTCGGTGTTGGCCACCTGCTTGGAAAGCTTTAAGAGGGGAGTGGACATGTTCATGGAGGACAGAGAATACCCCTCCCTTCCCCTCCTCTCTCTTGCATGCCACCCCTCACTCACTCCCCTCCCTTACATGCCACCCCTCACTCTCCTCTTCCTCCCTCCACTAGGGTGGGTGGGCCAGGTCCAGATGCCGACCCCCTCCCCGTTCCTCCCCTCCCTTGCATGCCACCCCTCCCTCTCCTCCCCCTCTCTCCGTTGTGAGGATGAAATAGAGGAGAGGAGAGCAGTGTAAGGCTCAAACTGGATACTAGTCACAATGCATGCCTATTTTCTCCAGTATCAGGAAAGTATGCCTATTACCGTATATACTCGTGTATAAGCTGACCCGTGTATAAGTCGAGGCACCGAATTTTATCACCAAAACCTGGGAAACCTTATGGACTCGCGTATAAGCCGAGGGTGGGAAATGCAGCAGCTACTGGCAAATTTCAAAAATAAATAGATACCAATAAAATAAAATAGATACAGTGGTACCTCGGTTGGGGTTTGAGGAAGCCCAGCCAGCCAGGGGGAGTCACTGCCCAAATAAGGAGCTCCCTCTGCCTCCCAGCTGGGGTTTGGGGAAGCCCAGCCATCCGGGGTGCCTCAGGGTTCCCCCTTCACCCTCCAAGGAGGGCAGCAACAAGCAGCTTGTGCAGCCGCACGGAGGTTGTCCCAGCCTGCCCCCAGCCTCGGCAGAGGCCTGAAAAGCCCGCAGGCTGCAGGGGTTTCCCCTTCGCTCTCCGGGGAGGGCAGCAACAAGCGGCTTGTGATTGCTGGTAAGTGGTGACTCGCGTATAAGCCGAGGGGGCATTTTTCAGCCTTAAAACGGGGCTGAAAAACTCGGCTTATACGCGAGTATATACGGTATATTTGTTTCTCTGGAAAACAGGCAGGATTAATCTTCTGCAGCCGTCTTGCTTGTGGGCTTCTTAGAGACCCCTGGGTGGCCACTGTGTGAACAGACTGCTGGAACTGATAGGCCTTGGTCTGATCCAAAACGGCTTTTCTTACGATTGTATGTGCATTACCTTTGCATTGTTTCATGATGCCCTTCAAAAGGGAATTTAAATCTGAAATGCTCCGTATGCTCCACTTCAGTGCAAGAGGAAAAGCCGCTGGATTCTTAAATGCCTCCTTTTCTTCATACCTGGAGAAAAATACTGTCAAGGTTCCACCCATAACATTCAGAAACACACACACACACACACCGCCCCCAGGGATCAGAAAAACAGAGGAAGGAATCGGCAGAAAGCCTAGAGACGAAGGCTGAGGCTAAATGAAGAGAAAAAAGAGGAAGTTTCTATGCCCTGCTTTTCTCTACCTTCAGGAATCTCAAAGCGGCTTATAAACTCCTTCCCATCCCCATCCCATAAAAGGCACCTTGTGAGGTAGGTGCGGCTGAGAGAGTCCTGAGAGAACTGTGACCAGCAGGCTTCATGTGTACGAGTGGGGGAAACAAAGCTGGTTCTCCAGATTAGAATCTGCCACTCTTAACCACTACACTATGCCAGCAAGATGCGGGGCTCTTGGAAGGACAAAATCCACTTCGCTGTAGCTCCTGAGACCCTGAAGTCACACAGCAGCTGTGGGGAATGCCTATTTCAAAATTCAACAGGCCCTGTTTGGGCTCAGAACACTAACACAGAGAAAGGAGGGGCTTCTGTCAGCCCACTAGCCATTTTCCCATGCTGAAACTGCATTGGGAGGTACTTCTCCTTTTTTGCTGCTCCACGTGGAATATTCTGTGCGTATGAAGCATCAAAAGTGGGCAGTAACTCCCTTCATGGGAGCTGTTTTGCCATGAAAAATGGCAGCAGTGAGGTAGGAATAGCATTGCTAGGATGCAGGGAAAGGTCTCGGCCTCTGAGCCTTGTTTATTAGCCTTCCAGGGGCATTAGTTGGCCCCTGTGAGAAACAGGATGCTGGACTCAATGGACCGCTGGTCTCATTCAGCAGGCTCCGCTTACGTTCTCAAGAGTGAGGCTGAGGGAGAGTGGAAGGAATCAGGAGTCAGTCCAGACCCCACCCCACAATGCCAGCTCACTTCACAATTTCCTGCTGACTCAAGTCTGTGTATAAGCTATTTGCCACTGATGGAGATCCACAATCTTAGTCACACCTGATGGGGCCCTCAGCCACCATTCGGAAGGACCATGATCTTTACAGGCTCTCCAGACCTAAAAGGTAGCCTGAGTGGAATTCACTGCCTTGGAGAATTGTGAAGTCTCTTTCTTTGGAGGTTTTTAAACAGAGGCTGGATGAACATGGCGGGAGGTGCTTTGATTGTGTGTTCTTGCATGGCAGGGGGTTGGACTTGATGGCCATTGGGGATCTTTTCCAACTCTATGACCCCTCACAGCATTAAGAAGATTAATATGAAAGATCCACTTACCTCTTCAGGGTGCTCCTGGCATCCTAAAGAAGAAAGGCAGAGAGAGAGAGAGAGAAAAGAAAGATCTCAATACTTCCTAAAAGGCCACACCAGAAAGATCCCTCAGAACCTGGACAATTCTGCACTCTGGCCCTTTTTGTGTATCCAAACATACTCTTTTCCATGTAAAGATCAAAGCAGAATTGTAACTTCATCTGGCACATGTTGTACCATCTTTGTTTTAGAATGCTGCACTTTGGTTCTAGTGCCTATTTAACAGAACTTGGAGCATTCTAAAACAAAGACGGTCCAGCATGTGGCGGGTGAAATTACAATTCTACTTTGATTTTTACATGGAAAGAAGAGGATTTGGGATTAATACCTCCCTTTTTCTCCTGTAAGGAGACTCAAGGGGGTTTACAAATTCCTTTGCTTTCCTCTCTCTACAACAGACATCTTGTGAGTAGGGTGCTGTGTGGTTCCCGGGCTGTATGGCCGTGTCCTAGCAGCATTCTCTCCTGAAGTTTCGCCTGCATCTAATCCTCTGAAGATGCCAGCCACAGATGCAGGCGAAACGTCAGGAGAGAATGCTGCTAGGACACGGCCATACAGCCCGGGAACCACACAGCACCCCAGCGATTCCGGCCGTGAAAGCCTTCGACAATAGACATCTTGTGAGCTAGGTGGGGCTGAGGGAGTTCTGAGAGAACTGTGACTAGCCCAAGGTCATCCAGCAGAAATGTAGGAAGGGGGAAACCAATCTGGTTCACCAGATAATGGTCCACCTTTCATATGGAGGAGAGGGGAATCAAACCCTGTTCTCCAGATTAGAGTCCACCTGCTCTCAGTCAGTAGAAGACTCCACTCAAAGACTGAGGTGCATCAGCAGAAAATCTTCATGAGGATTGTATCCGCAGGCAAAGTGAAGCTATTTTGCAGCAGAGCTGAATGATCTGGTTTGACTATTCAACAGTGGCTGCATTCATGTAGGGATTTTTCCTCACATGGAAAGCAGGAAGCCCTCACTTTAGGGTGGCTAGTTCTCACGGCCACCTGTGGACGCAGGGCCTTTCCCCACTTACCTTCTGCTTAACGCTACTCTGGCCAAGTAGCGCGGGGTCCCGCGGCACTCCCCACTGCAGGGGTGGCGACAACGCAGCCACCCCGACACTGCCGCTCTCGCGCCCCCTCTGTGTGTGTCATTCCTGGCGCTCCTCAAAACGGCGCCTTCTGATGACCCCGTGCTCTGCACGGCGCTCCTGGCGCTCCTCAAAACGGCGCCTTCTGATGACCCCGTGAGCGTGCAAGAAATGACGCGCGCAATGAGTAGCGCACAGCGAAGGTGATAGAAGGAAAAGTGGGGAAATGGTCACAGAGCCATTCCCAGCAACATTTTTTGCTTCAGCCCCGTGTCACTGATACTCCTCTTCTTGCCACTAGAGGGCATATCCTAGGCTTTTACAAAAAGCTAGATTACACTGGCATTGTAACAACACACTGGGCCTCAGCTTTCTTTCTTTTTCTTTTTGGTAAATGAAGTATTTAATCCTTGTTGCAGAGTTATAACCGGAAACATGCAGCCTGTGCTTCACTGCTTTTAAAATAAAAGCTAAGAATTAGTGCAACCGATCATTATACTGTTACACATTAGAACAATCTAGCTATTGCCCTTTTCTTTAAAGCCTGGAAAAAAGCCTTCTGATGGGGAGGAGGCAGATGCAGGGATGGAGAAAAGAAGACCCACATTCTGTCAATTTTTACCTTTTTAAAGTGCATTTTCATTTTCCATGCAGTGTTGTAACATGGCTCAGCGGGGAAAGGGGGGTCTGTACAGCAAAGGGGGCTCTTGCCAGCAACACGAACTGGGTTTGTTTGCTTTCTGCCCAAGTGACAGAGGCACCGAATAGGTTTGGAGGCAGCCTCCCTCCCAAAAGGTAGTCTGAGCTGTTCCTGCCACCCTCTTACCTGGAGGAATTGGCCAGCCGGCAGCTGACACTTCTCCTCCATCTCCCGGATGAGGCTTTCAAGAGAGGAGAGTTCCTCAGAGATTTTGGCCAGCTCCTGGTCCCTGTTTCTTGCGATCGTCTCCTCCACTTTTTCCGTCTGCACCAGCAGGAGTTTCTCTCGTTCCTCCAGAAATGAATGCAGTTGCCTGAACTTGGCTACCATCTTTTGCTTCTCTCCTGTGGTTTTTTCCTGAAACAGAATGAGAAGGAAATCAAGTCCACGAAATGAACACAGCTGGTCTTTGCAGGCAAGAAGAGGTTCTTCAGGAGCAATTTCACCTTTTGCAGAGATCATGTCAACGTTTGGCAGGGGGAAAGAAAGGTTTTCATGGACCATCCTGAGGGCCAAAGTTTTAACTCACTCAAACTCCAGGACAGTTTCTTTCAGCCACAGAGGACTATGGCCATTTACTCAGGCCCCTTCCGCATTGTAGGAGTCAACCTTAGATCAACTTGAGTCCGACCCGAGTCCTCCGCACAGACGTAGTGTCGGACTCGTGTCTGACTCGACTCACCCCCCTCTCGCCGTTGAATTTCTGAGCTCGACTGGGGAGTTGAGTCGACTTAAAGCGGACTCAGATTTCTTTCGAGCCGAAGCCGACGGAGTGCGGAATCTCCGTCGACTCGACTCTGCCATCTAGCCAATCACAGCTAAATATTTCGCCCATGCGCAGAAGGGGAGACTTGTGGCGGCGCAAAAAGCTTTGGGCATGCGCAGAACGGGGGACTCAGCAACCAATCGGAACGCAGCGCAGGGAGGTGGTCCCGCCCTCTGAGCTCGGCTCCGGAGACACAAGTTGGCTACTGTGCGGAGGAACGGGAGGACTCGAGTTGAGGTACAATTCCGCCGACACGAGTTGAACCTGAGTCATCTCGTGTGTCCGGAAGGGGCCCCTGTGTTCTTCACACTGAACATGCATTCCTTTTGGGTTGGATTCTCAGTTACATACCGGTATATGTTTTCCCCACTTTGGCAGTCACCATATTCTCAGATTAGAGAATCCCCAAAGTTTCCAAAAGCTTTGAAAGAACAACTTTTTCTCTCCCTTTGCAAGAGGAGCAAAGGGGATCACCATGCATTTTGCTTCCTTCAGATCTTCTCACTCCTCCCTGCCTTCCCCTGCCCACGCCACAGCAATTCGCCGCCCCTTTCAGCCACTGCTTTGGAAGGATCAGAAGGGCTATTTTTTTTTAAATCATGCTGACCTCAGACGGCACAAAGAAAAGAAAGGCATCAGGCAAGCTCTTCAGTCAGAAGTTGCGTGAAGAGAACAGAGAAGTGGCAGGCAGGCAAAATGGTGGATTAACTCAGCTAAGGTCACTTCACAGCAGGAGAATCGCAGGTGTGAACAAAAAAGTGGGGGAAACCCCCACAGTGAAGCAAATAGCCCTGGGGTAAGTAGTGCATGCATAAAGGGCCAAATGAGGGATCATCTGCCCCGGGGCTCATCCTGGAACAGAGAGCACCTTGGAAAGTCAGATGATTCTGATCCAAACAGAATCAACCAAGAACAAAAAATAAAGGATGGGGGGCATTTCTAGATCTGGATGAACAGCCAGGGGCAGTGCACCTACTAGGCAGCCCTCAGGAACCATCTCGAAGCCCAGGGGCACCAAGAGTGGGCCATTTCGGACCATCCCCAGTCCCACTGCATGGGTACACTTCTGTTTATAATTGCAACATTAAGTCTACCTTTGGGGGTCTGGTCTGCTGAATACTGACAGTCTGTGCACAGAACCTCCAAACTGGGGGTGGAGGGTACCTCATGGATGGATTTTTCTGCTATTTTCTGCCACTCCTCCCCCAATACTAGTTTCAGAAGCTGTTCACTTCTCAGCCATAGCGACACTTACGAGCAAATCTCGGCTTTCCTTCTCTATGTCTGCTTGACACGCCGCGACTCTTTCTCTCTCCTTCTTCAGCATCTCCAGACAGCTGCAGAAGTGAGTCTGGGGGTGGAGAGACCCGAAACTGAGACTGGTTCCTTTTTCAGGTGTTTATTATAAAGGGTCCATGAAGCAGAAAAGTCAGTAAGGGTCAAACTTGATGTAACTTCCCTACATGCATAATGCGATCTTCAATAACACATCCCAAATGCTGAACATAGATAGCCTTCTCATGGGGACGGTGCCCCATTCCCCTTCTGAGACCCACGATGAACACAAAGATGCAAAGAATGTTGCAGCATAGAGACTGACTCCAGTCTTTACCTCCTGTCCATCATTCCACCCCACGTCTTACATGGCCCAGTGGGAGAGCATCCGTTTGGCATGCAGGAAGTCCTGGGTGGACTCTCCGGCATCTCCAGGTGAAATGAACAGGCAGGAATTAACACAGATCCAAAAAGTTTATCTTTGCTAGAAATGAGGGAGCTTCAGCTTTCGAAGTGGTGGCTCCATATTGAAAAAAAAAATCTTCTCCTTGGGTTTCTCATGGGAGTCTCTTCATATGCTTACCACCACGGAAATTTACCATCATCTAAAGATCAGACTGTACGACCAGGAATACCAATCTCTCCTGAGTGCTGCACAAAGCTCCTGTTCCCCTCTATATTTTGGGATCACACCCCCGAAATCTAGCCCTGCTGTATATTTAGAACAGCTTGATAATTATAAGTGCAGCTGGGTCATGACAAGAGCAAGGTGCAACTCATTCCCCTCTGTCTATCTTCAAGGTCGTTTCCTTAACATCCCACAAAGTGAGCGTTGTTGTCGGTACTGTCCCAACGCTATGGACTCAATCCCTCATATCCTGCTTTACTGTTCGAGGTATAATGATATTAGAACCGATCTGGGAGCTTTACTACCTTTAGAATTTATGTTTCTCTCAGACAAACTAAAAATGTCTCAGCTATTGAACAGCCCTCATGTAGAAATTTCTGAAGCAGTTGCTACATTTTTAATCCATGTTTTACATGATATATAACAATGATCCTGTTTTTGTATTTGGAATGTATGGTACTTCTGGTTTACCTCCACCTGAGTCCCTGGAGATCCGCTGCCAGTCAGTGGTCTTGGGCAGAGCAAGGGTCTGACTCAAAATAAAGCAGTTTCATGCATAGCCCTCCCACCCACCCACCGACCCCCAAAACTGATGGGAACTGTTCCCCTACAGCTACTGTGTGTAACTGGGGAACACATACTGGGCAGCAAGTGAAATCAGGAGAAAAGCAGTATGTGTGTGGGAAAAGATTAAAACTGGGAGTCAGGAGGCTCTCCCTCCTAGCTCAGGCATGCAATGGGTTGGCCAGACAACAACACAGCCAGACAGGAAGTGAGTCCCCACTTTATCTTATGACCCCCCACTAGCCTCGACAGGGGGCAGGAAGCAATGCCTTAGGGAGCCACCAAGCCAGAAGGGAGGCAGGAAAGAGCTGTGTCCACTCCCCAATTTGGGCCCAGAGGCTGAGGCGGAACCTGCAGGTAGTTTCCTCACAAAGAGGCCAAGGAGAAGGGAAGGATCCCCAACTCTTTCTCACCAGCTTCCATCTTGTTGATTTCCTACCTTGTATTCTTGGGAGGCCTCCTCGAGAGGAACGGTCTTGTGATCTCTGTGCTCCTTGGATCGGTCACAGACCACACAGATGAGGGCTTCGTCATCCTTGCAGAAGAGCTTCAGCGGCTCCTGGTGCTTCTGGCAAACTCTCCCTTTTCTACCGGCCACCATTGCCTGAGGCCCAAAACAAGGAAACAGGATAGGTTACACTTCGCCCCATAACTGTGTCTCTCCTTGTTATGACTACATATAATTAGAACCTTGTTTGGTAGAAAAATCAAAACAAAAACAGTTAGATATAAAAACTGGATGTAGCCAAGTGTAACCCTATGGGGTTTGGCCTTCAGTTGGGAGTTGGGAAGGGGGTTTCCCCAGACAGTGAGCTGAGGGGGGTGGGAACTGAAGAAAAATTGGGTTCTGAGGGAAAATAGGGAGAGAGGAGCTACCTGGGTCCCGGGGCAGAGAACAGGGAAGCCCGAGAAGGTGCCTCCAGAGATCAGCAGCCACACCCAGAGCCCCAAAAGCAGCACCATCATGGAGGGCCAGTCAAGAAGAAGAAGAAGAAGAAGAAGAGTTTGGATTTATACCCCCCCTTTCTCTCCTGCAGGAGACTCAAAGGAGCTGACAATCTCCTTGCCCTTCCCCCCTCACAACAAACACCCTGTGAGGTAGGTGGGGCTGAGAGAGCTCCGAGAAGCTGTGACTAGCCCAAGGTCACCCAGCTGGCGTGTGTGGGAGTGCCCAGGCTAATCTGAATTCCCCAGATAAGCCTCCACAGCTCAGGTGGCAGAGCTGGGAATCAAACCCGGTTCATCCAGATTAGAGACATGAGCTCTTAACCTCCTACGCCACTGCTGCTCCTCTTTATTTCCCAATTGGGTTCCCCAAGTCTGAGTTTACTATCTAGGTAACCTGTACTCATTGTTATCATTGATCGGAGGGTCTTGGAATTGTTGACTTTTTGCTTTTTTGCCTCCTGGCCATCCTCTGTTTTGGAAAGTAGCGGTCAGTGAGCTGGAGGCACCCCTATTTTCTTTTTTTATCACCCCCCCCCCCCCATCCACTAATAAACCAGGTCCCACGACGTCTCCTCTCAGCAAGGGTTGGTGGAAATTTACACAAGTCTTATTAAGCTTTTATTAATATGACAAACCTCCCAACATGGATCCAAATGTGGAAGGAGCTGGTACTGCAGGAAAACAGCGGTCGTTTCCCCACTTACCTCGACCAAAGGTTGCTGCGCGCTACTCCCAGCGCGCGTCATTTCTGGCACGCTCTCGGGCTTCCCCACGACCCCGCGCGAGGTCATCAAAAGGCGCCGTTTCGAGGAAGCCAGGAGCAGCGCTTAGCGCTGGCCTTGCACGACAGCAGCTAGCGTCGAGAGGCTGACTCGCGTTATGCGCCCGCCCTGGGTAAAGAAGGAAGTGCCGGGGGGACCCCTTTTTTCAGGGGAAAATGGCGCAGCAGCAGGTAAGTGGGGAAACGACCTGTGGGACCCTAGTGGATTGTTAAGCTGCCTTTCAAGATCTAACACCAAACCAGCCCATTCGCCTTCTCACAGACAACATCTTCGTCTAGATGGCTCTCCAGACAATACCATTAACATTACGAACAACTGACAATTCTGATACTGGCACAATGAGCTGGTGATGATTATTCTGATGTGAGTTAACTTGAGTTGGATTTGGGGAGATTGCTCTCCTGGTATCTTAGTTTCTTCCATATTTTGAATAAGAATACTGCGGCAATAAAGAGGGGCAAGACCACTGAGAGCGACGGCAGAGAAATGCCTGATGGCCAACTTAACCAAGTGCAACCAAGAGGCAGCCTATAATTACCTGGGCATTTTGCAGCAGGATAACATCAAGCTCGGGCAAGTGAAGACTGTGGCCAGCAGAGAATACACCCAGAGGGTCAGCCTGTCAGGAAAATGTTGAAATCCAAATTAAAGGGCTGGAACACCATCAAAGCCATCAAAACCTGGGCTATACCGGTCATCAGGTACACCCTTGGAATCATAAGAAGAGAAGAAGAGAAGAGTTTTGGATTTATATCCCCCCTTTCTCTCCTGTAGGAGACTCAAAGGGGCTTACAATCTCCTTGCCCTTCCCCCCTCACAACAAACACCCTGTGAGATAGGTGGGGCTGAGAGAGCTCCGAGGAACTGTGACTAGCCCAAGGTCACCCAGCTGGCGTGTGTGGGAGTGTACAGGCTAATCTGAATTCCCCAGATAAGCCTCCACAACTCAAGTGGCAGAGCTGGGAATCAAACCTGGTTCCTCCAGATCAGAGTGCACCTGCTCTTAGCCACTGCTCTTAGCCACTACACCACTGCTGCTCCCTGTGGCTGATTTGGATGCAATGGATGGAAAAAATTGGAAGCTTGTGACAATTCACTATGCCTTATACCAGGGGTGGCTAACCTACGGTGCTCCTGATGTTCGTTGGCCATGCTGGCAGGGGCTGATGGGAATTGTAGTCCATGAACATCTGCAGCACCATAGGTTGGCCACCCCTACCTTACACCCACATAGACTATCCCTGCCCTGGAGATCTGGTGGCGGAGGGTTGCTGCAAGTAAAGCAAACAGCGGAGGAGAAACACGCACTGGCTGATTATGTGAACGAAGATCAAGAACAGGCATTGAATGAAGTGAGGAACAGGCATTTACTGAGAGCAGCAGTGGCGCAGGAGGTTAAGAGCTCATATATCTAATCTGGAGGAACCGGGTTTGATTCCCCGCTCTGCCGCCGGAGCTGTGGAGGCTTATCTGGGGAATTCAGATTAGCCTGTCCACTCCCACACACGCCAGCTGGGTGACCTTGGGCTAGTCACAGCTCTTCTGAGCTCTCTCAGCCCCACCCACCTCACAGGGTGTTTGTTGTGAGGGGGGAAGGGCAAGGAGATTGTCAGCCCCTTTGAGTCTCCTGCAGGAGAGAAAGGGGGGATATAAATCCAAACTCTTCAAACTCTTCTTACTGAAAGCCCAGTTAACTGGAGCACAGAAAAAATGTGATTAAAACGAGGACTGAAAGCTGGCACAACAAACTATTGCACAGTCAATTTATGGTGGGGCTGGGTGGGTGGGGAATAATATTGCACTGCATATTTGCCTTTTATATTCTATTATCAGTTGCAACCCAGCAAGCAGCAGCGACCACAAGCTTGAGAGAGTTTCTCACTAGCTGGAAACGTGAAGCCACGTGCAAGAATGGGAGAAAGCATCCCTCCCCCGATTTCTTACTCACCCACATTTCTTGGGAAGCCTCCTCCTGCGGATGGAGTTTCTGGATTATTTCCACAAAGTTGGCCAGCTGATAGTTGGGCCGGAGGGTCCCCTCCTTCGCCGGTCCTCTGCATTGGGGGCAGGAAGCCTCGGCCCCCTGCAAGTCCCCCCAGCTGTGGGTCAGGCAGGCCCGGCAGAAAGTGTGGCCGCACTCGGGGATCATGACGGGATCCCTGAAGAAGTCCAGGCAGATGGAGCAAGAGGCTTCCTCGCACAGCTCCTGGACGGGCCCCCCGGCTGCCATGGCTGCCTCTGGGAAGGGAAGAGAGACCAAAAGGGAGGATCAGTTCCTTTCTCCCGCATTTTTTTGAAAGCTGTCACTAAGCGCAGCGTTTCCCGTCCTGCAAATGACTTCCAGCTGCGGCATCCCCCGCGGGCCCAAAACAGGGCGCGGCTGAGCTGCAAAACCAGAACAAAACAAAACTCTGTCTCAAAAAGGGGCCTGCGACAGAAGGCAAATCTTTTGGGATGGGAGCGTGACCTCGCACGCGGCCCCCTCCAATGGAAGGCAGACTTTCCCATTTGCACATCAGGAGTTTGCAAATGGGATGGTCCCAGTGTCGGTGTGAAATGCCTCTTGGATCTGGGGTGGAATCCAGCACTTACTACCCTGTTTCCCCTAATATAAGACATCCCCGAAAAATAAGACATAGTAGAGGTTTTGCTGAAGTGTGAAATATAAGGCATCCCCCGAAAGTAAGACATAGCAAAGTTTTTGTTTGGAAGCATGCCCGATGAACAGAACACAGAAAAATAAGACATCCCCTGAAAATAAAACATAGCGCATCTTTGGGAGCAAAAATTAATATAAGACACTGTCTTATATTCGGGGAAACACGGTACTAGCATGGGCAACTAAGAGACTGAGCTTTCAGAATGGGTTGACCCAGAAAGGGGCGGAGACTCAGAGCAGCAGAAGGCTGCAAAAACTGGTGAAGTTGGGGGAAGCAAGGCTATCAGGCTGGGACCTTGATTTAATTCTTGATAAGCTCTTAACACCTTGTTTAAGGGAACCGCAAAGTTGTTGGGAACTAGTGGGAAGGGAGTTGTTTATTTTTGCTCTTTTTGTAAATGTTAGAATTTATTGTATCAGGGCTTGCTATGCATGTAATTGATGGGAGTTCGTTTGGTTCAGGGGGTCCAAAGTTATGGGCTCCCAAAGGGGGTGACCCCATCCTCCATTGTTTCCAATGGGAGCTAATAGTAGATGGACCATAACTTTGGACCCCCTGAATTAAACTTCACTAAACCTGGGTGGTTCCTTCATCATCTTGGATCCCATTCACCAAGCCGCTGAAGTCTTCATAAGCCAACCACCAGCAGGAAGAATTGGACTTGGCATTTATCAGTAGATTGTCAAGATAAGGACTTGAAATGTCACAACCTAGAAAGGACTGTAAATTGGTAAAAAGTTAAATGTTAATGTTAAAAGTGTTATTTGTTAAGGAAGTAAACCATCTTGTTTTAAAATTTAGTTCTTTGCAACTCCTTCTTCCAAGTTCTGCCCCACAGAACCCACAGTTAGAGGTTACCCTACCAGGAGGGCAATCTCCCCAAATCCAACTAGCACAGGCAGGGATGTAATGAAACGAATGGCTGGATTGCTGGGAACAAAGGAAGATGCTGGCATTCAATGCTGAAGTTGCAATGAAAATACAGAATGGGTCTCTGGTTGGAGAGACACTGTTCTAGGATTGGAATGACAAGCCCCAGGCACCACTGTGGTCCAAATATTATTTTGGAGTGCAATCCCCCCACCCCCGTTTCTGCAATTGCATTTGTCCTTGGGGCACTCCATTTTGAAGCAGGTCACACACATAAAAAAAAACTGGGCAATGGATCAGTCAACACAATAGGTCCATTTGGAAAACAAGGGTATGGAACAGTGAAGTGGCAGAACTCCTTTGGCACTCCAGGTGTTAGCAGGACTCACATTTACATCAGCCCCTGCCAGCATGGCCAATTGGCCATGCTGGCAGGAGGCTTCAATGGGAATTGTAGTCCATAACATCTGGAGTGCCAAAGGTTTGCCACCACTGGTGTAGGATATATGGTAGTCCAACCCTTATTTTGGGGTACAGAGCTTTACAGTTTCCCCCAATATTTGTGTTTGGACTCATGAAGAAGGAACTAGAAAATGCAAATAAGGAACTGGAAACCAATTTCACCATGATGACCATCCTGTCAGTCTGTGACTGGCTGTACCTAACAAGCTGACATTTTGTGATTGCTGTCTTCCAAGGCTCTTATAAACAATTAAGTAGCTCTCCAAAAGGTAAAGCCCAGTTTCTAACCACCGTCCACCACACCTCTGCAAGCAGAGGCACAGAGAGCTGGGCTTGAGAGGAGAATTTAACTTCTACCGATCATTCACGACTGCATTTTGTTGTGCGATCATAACGGTCCCATTGAGAATTAAGGCTATTAGCACAATATAAGTTTAGTCGAGTCGGCATGAGTGAGACAGGAGAAGAATATATGGGGGCAGCAGAGTCGTAGCTACAATGGGGGCATCCGGGGACAAGTGCCCTGGGCACCCGCTTGTGGGGGGCACAAAAATTGCAGGCTCGTTTGTGGCTTTTTGTATTTTTAGTGTTTTTTCCATTTTTGGCCTGCAGGGGGTGCGGTTTTTAGACTAGCGGTACCAAAATTTCAGGCTATCGTCAGGTGACTCTCCTGATGATACCAGCCAAGTTTGGTGAAGTTTGGTGCAGGGGGTCCAAAGTTATGGACCCCCAAAGGGGGTGACCCCATCCTCCATGTAGATGGGGCTACCATTTTGAGGATCCATAACTTTGGACCCCCTGAATTAAACTTCACTAAGCCTGGGTGGTTTCATCAGGAGAGTCTTCTGAAGATAGCTGAAAATTTTGGAACTGTTAGCTTAAACATTGCTCCCCTGACAGGCACCCTCAAATTTTCCCCAGGTTCTTTCTTTAAATCTTTAAAGGGAGAATCTGGGCTCCCTAGATTTAAAAAAAATTGAAAGTATTGTTGAAGGCTTTCACAACCAGATTCAACTGGTTGTTGTGGGTTTTCCAGGCTGTGTGGCCGTGGTCTGGTAGATCTTGTTCCTGACGTTTCACCCGCATCTCTGGCTGGCATCTTCAGTGGTGTATCACAGAGAGAAGTCTGGACACAGTGTGTTACAGACTTCTCTCTGTGATACACCTCTGAAGATGCAAGCCACAGATGCAGGTGAAACATCAGGAGCAAGGATTACCAGACCAGAGCCATACAGCCTGGAAAACCCACAACAATGTTGGAAGTGATGCTGTTTGGGGTGAGGGGTGGGGAATCTACTCTGAAACAGCATCACTTTCAATGTTGTTTAAACTTGGGAGCCCAGAGTCTCCCTTTAAGGTGGATTTAAAAGGAGAATCTGGGCTCTCTAGTTTAAACAACATTAAAAGTGATGCTGTTTCAGGGTGGATTCCCCCCCTTCAAAAAATTGCATCACTTTCAATGTTGTTTAAACTAGAGAGCCCTAGGTGTGTTCAGATTTGTGTGTTGGGGCATGTTCTATAATGTGATGGTGACTTTGAGATGACCTGTTGCAAAAAATGTTGTTTGGTCGGGGAGGGGGGGGGGGCGCAAAACTCAGATTTTTGCCCCGGGCTCCATTTCTCCTGGCTACGCCTCTGGTCAGGGATGCATTTGTTAAGCTAGCAGCACCAAACTTTCAGGATATCTTCAGGAGACTCTCCTGATGATACCACCCAGGTATCATCAGTGAAGTTTGGTTCAGCGGGTCCAAAGTTATGGACCCTCAAAAGTATAGCCCCCATTGGAAACAATGGGGGATGGGGCACCCCCTTTGGGAGTCCATAACTTTGGACCCCCTGAATCAAATCTCACCAAACCTGGGTGGTATCATCAGGAGAGTCTCCTAAAAAAATCCCTGAAATTTTGGTGTTGCTTACCTAAAAGCTGCGCCCCCTACAGGCCCAAAACCGAAAAAAACACTAAAAATACAAAAAAACACAAATGGGGGCGGAGCTTCGGACATGTAATGGGGGGGTGAGGGAACCCCCCTCCTTATCTACGTCCTTGGCCACAAGACTGCAGGAGGGCAAATGTTATTCCCATTTTCAAACAGGCCAGTCAGTTTGACCTCTGTCCCAGGGAAGATACTAGAGCAGATTTTAAAAAGATCAATCTGCAAGCATCAGAAAGGAAGTCAACACGGATTTATTCCCAACAGGTCCTGCCAGACCAACCTCGTTTCCTCCTATAATCGAGTGATGAGCTTGGAGGATCAAGGGAATGATGTTCATGTTGTTTACCTGTATTTTATTAAACTTTGATAGGTTCCCCACGAAGTCCTGATGAATAAACTAGAGAACTGTAGACTGGACTCCAGGATAGTTAGGTGAATGGGGAACTAGTTGGGGAACGAACTCAAAGGGTAGTTTTCAGTGGCATTTCATTGGAATAGGGGGAGGAGTCCAATGGAGTGCCACAGAGTTTGGTTCTGGGCCCAGTACTTTTCAATATTTTTTATAAATTATCTGCGTGGGGGTTGGAGGGACTACTTGTTAAATGCCTAATTGGGAGGAGCAGCAAACACACCTCAAAATAGAGATAGAATTCAACACGTTTTGAACTCACTGGAAAAACAGGGAGATGAGAACAAGATGCAATTCCACAAGGATAAGTGCTCTACAAAAATGCAGCACATATCGGATGGGGGATATACTATTGAGTAGCAGTGTCTATGAACAAGATCTTGAGAACTAGCATGGTGTAGTGGTTATGAGTAATATACTGTAATCTGGAGATCTAGATTTGATTCCCCACTCCTCCACATGAATGGCAAACTCTTATCTGGTTAAGTGGATTTGTTTCCCTGATCCTACACATGAACCCTGCTGGGTGACCTTGGTCGAATCACAGTTCTCTCAGAACTCTCTCAACCCCACCTACCGTAGAAGGTGTCTATTGTTGAGAGAGGAAGGAAAGGAGTTTGTAAATCACTCTGAGACTTCTTACACAAGGGAAAGTATGTATTAGGTCAATGAGCCTTGCTCAGTAAACACTCTGATGTTGGTCATAGAAGTCCTTATTAGTGATTAGCAAACAAGAACCAAACTTTTCCCAAACCAGCTCTGAAGAGCTTGGAAACTTGTTGGTGCTTTATTGGCCTTGCTCCCCCTCTCCTCCCCGTTCTCATCTAGTTCGAAACACTCAGGCCTTAGCTCAGTGTTTCCCAACCTTTTCAATGTCGTGGTACTCTTGACCTCGCTCTTCATATCTCAGGGTACCTTTGAGGTTCATTTGAATTTTTTTTTTGCATTTTTTAGGGTTTTTTCCTTTTTTGGCCTGTAGGTGGGGGGAGTGGCAAGCAGGGGGAGGGGAGGGGAGGGAAAGCAGCATTGACAGCCACGTTGTTTGTTTGCCTAAATTCGGCATGGATTTGGGGGGATTTAAAGGGAAAGCTCCCTTTAAATCTACCCCCCCCCCAATCCACACTGCATTTATGATAGCGGAGCCAGAAGTGAAACTCCCCCACTTCTGGGCTGTGTTCGAATTAAAAGTTAAAGTTGTCTTATTCTCTGTGTTAGCTAGGTAGAAACCAACTGTATTAGATAGGAAAATAGGATTTGTAAGTTTCCTTGTATTTGTGACTGTATGGAACCTCCTTGGCCCAAGGCAGAGAGCCACCTCCGCTCCACCTGGGCCCATCCTATTCACGTGTAAAGGTTCCTGATGCACGCGGACAAAAGGAGACCTCAGCTGAAGCGCCTCGCCCTGCCTAATCCCGTCAGCCGGCAGATAAGGAGGTTTTCGTCATCTCTCTCCGCTCCCTGACTTCGGACATCTGGGGAAGCCTTTGTGTTTTCCAGCCAGTGGACACGTCATCGCCTCGCCCTACTCTGGCGCGAAACTCAAGAAGGGGATGCCTATCGGACTCTGATTGGTTCCTGCATGTTGCAAATGAATGATTGGTTTTTTTGAATTCTGTTAATGAATGGTGGTGGGCTGTCTTTCATTTCTCCCGGGCTCCCGACGGGAGAAAGTGTACTTAAGGTGTTGTAAGGCTGCTAGGCAGTGCAGTTGCTGTGCGGAACGGAGGTGCTGACACTTAGGTCAGCATCTCAATAAATCCATTTTATTTATCCGAGCCGTGTCGGGTCTTGCTTGGGTTCCTGGGCGCTGCCGAGAGCGGGATACCTCTGAATAAGGAAAGTGTTACCCAGAGCAGCGCGGTAACATTTAGGCAAATAAAACAATGCTGTTTTAAATGTTGTTTAAAGGAAGCCCATGAGGTTTCCACCCCCCCTACCCCCGCCCCTTCAAAATCCATTTGATTCCGGTGGGGGGGGCAGGCGTAGCATTGTCAGGGTATCCCTGGGACGTGCTCATGGTACCCCAGGGTACCACGGAACCCTGGTTGAGAATCACTGCCTTAGCTTAATTGTGTTTACGGGGAAGATCACCCTTATCACAGTTGCCTAGCAATGGGCCTTTGGACTTTCTGCAGCTGGGCAATAGGCATATTACCCGATTGGCCTCAAGCTCACCAACCTCCAGCCAGGAAGTTAGCCCTAACTATGTGAGGGCACAAGCACATAGCTATTACTGTTTCCTGTAATAACAGGCAGGATAAAAATCCAAACTCCTCCTGCTGCTCCCTCTTCTTCTTGGAGTATGGGTGGACAGGAAGTTAAACATGTGTAGCCAGTGTGATGCAGCATCAAAAAAGTTTAATGCAATCCTAGAGTGTATCAACACAGGCATAGCAGCCAAATCACAAGCTGTCATAGTCCTGCTGTACCAGAAGGAAAGCTGGACTTGTTCGTCGATAGATTGAAAAAAAAATCCAATGCAGAATTCCAAAAACTCAACTCAATTCAGTCCAAAATGCTGGAACCCTTCCCCACAATTCATCCGAATTCACTATGTAGGATACACAGCAGGTGAGCTGGAAGTAAGCTTAAAACACTCATGCCTGAAAGAGAACCCCCCAAAACAAGTGAATGTTGCCCTCCCATAAACACAAGTAAAAAAGCAAGTGGGCCCAACTGGCTTAGGCGGGTGGGAGTACCCTGGAGCCTGCATTGAAAACTCTGAGGCAAACACAAGGACAGGAGCAGGGAAAGGGACTATGAGTAACACTGGGCAAAACTCCCCAAAACAAAACCTCCATGGCCAGTTCTCTTTGAAGTCACAGAAACCTCCCTGTCTGTAATCAACCCCTGTGTCTTTTTCTGTTTCTTCTCTTTCTCTGCACTTTAAACTTTGTACTTGCTGACAACTGCCTCACACAGCTGCTGTTGTAGAAGCGGAAGATATCTTATACGAATCTTGCCAGCTTAGGCAAGACAAGGTGGGGAAGCCTCCATCACCAGTTCTTGGGTTAAAGTCCCTTCTTCGACTCTTTCCCGAATCCCTCACGGACCTGCTTCTATGGGCTGCACAGTTGGATCAAGATGAACTGGTCCCTGAGAGAGTTCCTCTGGTTCCTGGGCAGCGTTGCCCTCCTACTGGTGGGGTGCTCTGGTGAGTAAGTCCAGGGGCCCAAATCTCCCCCATCTGCTGGAGGTGGTGGGGAGGGGCAGAATTTGCAATGGGCTAATGCACAAAGCAATGGCTTAAAACGGGGGTGGGGGTTCTCAGTCTAGAACTCTTTGTAAAGCCCCCCTTTGTTCAGTGCTTCGAGGAAGGGCAAGGCAGCGGCTGCCTTGCTTTCTTGGGCAAAGGTCTGCAGGGGGGAAGTTAACAGGAAAAGATGGACACCCCCACCCCAGTGCAGGGGCATAATGAGGCAAACTGTAGCCCTGGGCAAAACCTGAGTTGGATGCCCCCCCCCCCCCCATGGGCGGCCACTCCACCCAAGCCAATTTTTTTTGCACCAGGACAGTGGTGCCTGCAGGAGGTGCAGTTTTAGACAAATCAGCACCACAATTTCAGCGTATCATCAGGAGACTGTCCTTATGCTACCCCCCAAGTTTGGAGAGGTTTGGTTCAAGGAGTCCAAAGTTATGGACTCCCAAAGGGGGTGCCCCATCCCCCATTGTTCCCAATGGGAGCTAATAGGAGATGGGGCTACAGTTTTGAGGGTCCATAACTTTGCCCCCCCCCCCTGAACCAAACTGCACCAAACCGGGGGGGTGCCATCATGACAGTCTCCAGATGATACCCTGAAATGTTGGTGCTGATACATCCAAAAATACACCCCCTGCAGGAACATCCCAGAAATTTGCCCAAGAATCTTTGTTCTGCATTGAGTTTTCTGCATTGCTGTCAATGGGGGTTGCACGCTGGGGGGGGGGGCACATTTCTGAAGGCACCGTCTCAAAACTTTCATGGTCTCATCAGGAGACTGCCCTAATGATACCCCCCAGGTTTGGTGCAGTTTGGTTCAGGGGGGGCAAAGTTATGGACCCTCAAAACTGAAGCCCCCATCTCCTAGTACAGTGATGGCGAACCTTTTTGAGACCGAGTGCCCAAATTGCAACCCAAACCCCACTTATTTATCGCAAAGTGCCAACCCGGCAATTTAACCTGAATGCTGAGGTTTTAGTTTAGAAAAAACGGTTGGCTCCCTCTTCCCCTGCCCACCTGCTCGAACAGGGGCAAGCCTGCTCTAGCCTCCAGCAAGTCCCGTGCGCACCGCTCTGTGCCTCTCTAGCATCTCTGCCTCCTCTGCGACCCCCCTCACCGCAGTGCGCGCATGTCGTGCTCAGTAGCCATGGCTGGCCTAGATGTGTGTGTGTTTGTGGGGGGGTGATTTTCTGCACCCCACATGACGAACTCTGTGTGTGCGTGCCCACAGAGAGTGCTCCGAGTGCCACCTCTGGCACCCGTGCCATAGGTTCGCCATCACTGTCCTAGTAGCTCCCATTGGAAACAATGGGAGATAGGGGCACCCCCTTTGGGAGTCCATAACTTTGGACTCCCTGAACCAAACCTCACCAAACATGGGGGGAAGCATAAGGACAGTCTCCTGATGATACGCTGAAATTTTGGTGCCACTAGCCTAAAAACTGTGCCATCTGCAGGCCAAAAATGGAAAACCACTAAAAATATCCAAAAACGAACCCTGCAATTTGATGCCCCCCGCAAGGTGGTGCCCTGGGCAGCTGCCCACCTTGCCAATGGGCATTATGCCCCTGCCCCAGTGTGATATTTCTCCCTTCAGTGCACCATCTGTCTGGGAGCACCGGGGTGATTCTGTTTCCCCATGATGGGAGTACCTGCTGGGGAGGAGGGCAGCAGAAGTTTGGGGGAAGTTTGGGGGACTTCTTCATTTGGGTGGGAGTATGACGGGGTGGAGTGGGGGTGTATAGAGCTCTCTGCCAGACCTGTGGAACTCTCTACCACAAGAAGTAGTTAGGACAGCCACTAGAATGGCTTCAAGGGCAGGTGCTCCCATGGCCTGGGCTTCACTGAAGGGTGGGGGTGTGCCAGCATGCTGTTGGGACTCACCTGGGTCTAAGCTGTCCTTGGGGTAGAGTGCTGCCCTCAGATAGATACACAATCGATTGGCATGTTCCCAGCCATGGTCGTTGTTGGCCTCTGTTGTGATATGCGCATAAGAGATACTTAATAGGCAGAGTTAGGAGATGCTTTGAGAGCCAGATACTATGAGTTGCTTTATATAAAAGTTTACTAACTAAAAGGGTAGAGTTACATGGAATAATAACAAATAAATGCTGTATGTATTTACAGTACTAACTGTACACAAGACTACATCTTGACTACACGCCCTACTTCTCTCTGTTCACGCCCTCTAGTCTATTCTGCTAGAACAAAGATAACAAGTGAACCTTGTGACTTCTGATGTACGTGCTCACTAACATATGAGCAATGGCTATCTGACTGGCCAATAGCTAATCAATAAGTGAACTCATTACAATATCACCGGCTCAGCATCTTGTTTACATACAAGCAGATATTAATCTTTTTGCGACTGATTGTGATAGAAACTTGCAAATACCAACAGCTTCCCAGTTTGGCTAAATTAATCACTGTGGATGGGTGAGGAAACCATCATCTCTGTTCATACCTAGAATATAGTGAAGCTTTAGATGGGTCACTGGAAGTAAAAAGCTTCTCAGCACCAGTACTGAGAGCCAATGGGTCCCAGTGGTTAGAGCTTTTGGGCCAGGATCATGAAGATCCCAACTCTTATCATGAATCTCTCTGGATGATTTTTGATCAGGCTCTCTTGCTGAGAGGCTGGCCAAAAAATTTTTGGTCAGTCTCTCTCTCCAACAATTTGCAGGCACCTCTGCTGAAATAACCATGCAGTAAATCTAAGCCGTGTTCATCCTGAGAAGAAAGTCCCATTGTGCTCAGAGGAGCTTTCTGCCTCTTAAGGGTATTTAGAATTTTAGACCAAACTTGTTCACCTGAAGGGTGCAGCTAGAGACCTTCTGGTATTTGGAAAAGCCTGGACCATCTGTCTGTCCAGTTGTGGCAACCACACCTGCCTACCATAGGTCAGGGCTGAGGGAGTCCTTGAAGGGCTTTGGCTGATTTCCCCAGTGGTATACCACTATGAAATGGTGCCCAGCCCTCTAGCAAAACTCCCTGCCCCATTGCCAAACTCTCCCTGTGTCCGTCCCCACCCCATGGCCATACCTCTTGCTCACGTACTTGGTCATCCTGTGTGCCTTCCAGTGACCCAGAGCCTCTGATTCGCTCCAAGGCCACACAGGGCAGGTAAGCGAGTGAGTCAGCAAGCACAGTCTCCCTGCCTCCTGGCTTCTTCCGATAAGCCAGAAAGGAAGCCGGGAGGGAGGGAAGCCGTACCACTTACCCCGCCCTGCATGGTGGCAGGGAGTTTTGCTGGGGGAGGTGGCAGTGGGGAGCTTAGCCAAGGGTTGAGTTCAGGCTGGAGGGGGTCAAAATATGCCCCCTTGACCCAGGAGGATGGTACTTGGGTCAAATGACTTCCCTCCCCCTCCCCCCAGATACACCACTGGGTATTCTTCTTTGTATGTTGGGAGACAATAGGAAAAAACAGAACAGAAGCCTCAGAAAAGCATTCAGATGATTTAAATAGCAGGTTTTTCTTGCTTTGAGGGTTAGATTTTGTCGTTTGCCCATCTGGCTCTGTACGTCTTTTGGCCAAGGAAAGAGCATGTGTTTTGAAAATGAAGCCCCCCACCCCAGCTGGGAGATTGTCTCAGAAGTGGTTTCCGATATCCTCCCGTTCATCTTTGATCTTGCTCAAAAGGTGGCTGATCTGGTTGATTCTCTTGAACCGGTGGGAGGGACAAAGAGGTGCTCTCAGGATGGCACTTTGCCACAACTCCGCCGGGGCGCTGGCGCGGAAACAGGCTTATGCACATAACTTATGCCGGTGGAGGCTCGGGGGCTGTTCACACCGTAGCGTGCGAGCAGCCCCAATTTCCTCCCCAGCATGAAAGGTGGCTCCGCACGGAGCTGTCTCTCCTTCAGTCCCCTCCACTCACTTCTGGCAGCGTTGCTCTGGAGGGCTGGAGGGATACGCCCATGCTACCCTCTGACCTCCAGGGGTCGGAGGGCAGCCAGAGCGAAGCTGCCAGAAGAAGTGAGTGGAGGGAATGGGGAAAACAGCGTCTTCCCACCGGTGCTGTTCGCACCACGCCAGCGGAAAGACACTGCTTTGCAAAAACCTCACTCCCTGAGCAGGGTTCGAAAGCAGCGCCTTCGCGACCTTGGCTGGGGTTTGACGGCGCTGCTGCGTACGGCAGCACCCTATCATGCGAACTCCTCCCCAGGGATGCAGTTTTCCAGATAAGGGGCTTTTCGTATCCGCCCATGCGGAAACAGCCTAAGTTTGGCCAGTAAACTCACACCAGTAAAAGAAAAACAGAGTTTTATTGAGAAAAATTAGAAAGTCATTTAAAACAGTTACAGCTTGGCTGGTGCGAGCAGCAGCGTGTAGCAGCAAAGCTATCTCTCTACATATGCGTACTGGTCCTGCTTGGCACTTTCGTTGTTTGCCGATGGCTTTAGTTGTGCAGAAGAACCGGCAAATTCTCGAAGGCGCAGAATGGTAGAGGAGGGATAGTGGAATAAGGAATGAAAGACAGGGAGGGTTGCTGCTATGCTGGTGACCCTTCGTGCAAAACCCTGGCCATGCCCTGGGGACCCCAATCCAGAGGTTGCCCTTACGGAACCTTCTAGACTTAGCTTGAACTGACCCCTCCTAAGTGGAACGAGCAGGTGGCTCTTCCCGTCCAGAAGGTTCTCTGCTGACGTGGATGTTCTTTAGTAAAGCCTAATAAAAACACCAAGGAAAATACGCCAGGACTGGAAAGCACTCTGCACCTGGTTCGGCTGGAAAGTTCTCTTTAGCTGGACCCCTTCTTGACAGCTGACAAGCCACAAACGATTCACTGAGTTCAGGTGCATACAACTAAATGGGCTTTGTGGGTGCTTTGAAGAAACCTCTAATTCAAATGTATTTTAAAAGATGGCTCTTGATAACAGTACAGGGTGGGGAGGGGATTGGTGACTTGGCTTGCTGCAGAATTGTTGAAAGCTCCAATTTGTAAGCCCCCTCCCCCCGGCAAGAATAGAGACGGGAAGATCCTAGCAGTAGCCCCGGGTGGCAGGGGCAATGTAGGTCTGTGGGACAAGGACAATATATACGCCACTAAAACATTCCCTTCTCACTGGACACAGTGTGTAACAGACTTCCCTCTGTGATACACCTCTGAAGATGCCAGCCACAGATGCAGGTGAAATGTTAGGAACAAGATCCACCAGACCACGGCCACACAGCCTGAAAAACCCACCAGAACCAGTTGAATCTGGCCGTGAAAGACTTCGACAAGAAATTGGATTATTTCCTCCCGGTCTTAACACGGCTCCTTCACAGAAACAGGCACCCATGCAAAGAGAGAAACAGGGATAAAATAGACCCAGGTTATAAAATACCGATTATAATCTGGTATAATTGTGCCGAGCAGAAATGGCCAGTGTTAACAGACTAGAAACTTGACGGGGAGGGGAGAACATTTGCACCAGCAACGGATAGCGTACTTCTAAGCAGAGTTTTAACCCTTTATGTTTCCAAAGTTCGAAGCTTTAGTGTCACCTCAACTGTCTGAATTCAGAAGCATTTTTATGCCCCATTCTGTTGACTGGTGTGAACAGAAAAGCAGCTTCCAATGTGCTGGGTGGAATCAGTTGATGATTGCGGGTGGCTGGATACTGGATTAAGGGACAGATCTTAGCCTCAGTGTTGGTATTTGGCAAGTGCTAGTCACACAATCCAGTAATGAAGGAGTTAATGTTTTGCATGCTAATTAGTTAGTGAGGTCAGAAGTCAGTGACCAGGTAATTGACCCCTATTGGTTAAAGAGACCCAGCATGAGATACATGCGGGTCCCAGGTAGGATATAGATATATATTCTTTGTTCTCTCTCTGCACATGCTATCTGGTAGATTATTAGCTATGTGATAGTCAAGCAGAAGCTAGCTAATGGAGCCAGCCATTTAGTAAGGTATTTTCTTATTTTTGTATCCAAGTTTACCCTTCCCTTCTTTTATAGCTAGTAAATCTTTATTTTCAGTAAGCAACTGCCTCTGCCTCTTCATTGTGCAAGCCCTGCATTTAATAAGTGTGATATAATAATCACAACTGAGATTCACAACAATTAGTCACCAGCGCGTGTGTGCGCGCGCGCACACACACACAGTCGGCTGAGACCTCTCCTCTGCCCGTGAGAGTCAAGGAGGGTAGAAAGCCTCCTTCGGTCTATTTAAGAGCAGGAATTCGGGGTGCTTTAGAACCAGCAACGCAGGCAAGCAAGCAAGAAGGCAGCAAATGTGAGAGCCCTAAATCTGTTTCTGAGCCTATTGGCTCAGCAAAGAAGAAGGAAAGGCACATGAAAAGAAAATAAGGAAAGCAGGGAAGACGCTCTGAGCAGCATGCAAAGCCCATGCCTCAGACAACCTGCCCACCAATGCCCATTCAAAGCTGATACTCCTACAGACGGGGCTCCAGCTGTCAGAGGTCTTTGCATCCCATCTGCCCATTACTCAGAGCCCCTGGCCCCTTTTCTTCTCATCCTCTCCTTTCTCTGCCAGCCCCCATCACCTACAGGTTGGCTCACTGAACAGGGGTTGGGGTCTGGGGGTGCCCTTCTTCATTTCCAGTCCCCTTAACTCTGCCCCTGATGTGTCTAGGGAACATTACACCAGTTATGTTCTGCTGAGCCCTGGCCCAATTAGGACACAAGAGGAGAAAGGTAGGGTGAAATAAAAGAATTGTTTATTGTTGCTGCGGCATCAATTTTCAGAAGCAAAGAACACAAAAGGTTTCTAGGTTTTATGCAGTTTACAGAGTCATGAAGCCTGCAACATTATAGCATCATTGTTGAGGTCAGAGAGATCCTCTCTGCACATGCTAGCACATATGAAGCCTTCTTCAAACAACCCCATGATCTAAAAGACACACTTTGGTACCTCCTCTGGGTGGAGATTTTACATTCAAATGAGGTAACAAGGTCAGGTGCCAGCTTGACCCCAGCTGAATTCCCACTGAGATTTAAAGATGGATACAACCAGGATTCAAAAGAAACTGAACCTTTTCATCGAGGTTTTTCCCTTCCCCCTGCAGCATGTTTCTAGTGAAGACATCTATGTCTATCACAGATTCAAACAATGTGACAATCCCCCCACACACGTGATCAGCTCAGCAGGTCTGTTCTGATTGGCTGTCATGTTGTGTTGGGGTGTGAACTTTTTTTGTCGTGAATATACGTGGTAACATGAGCACGTAAGTGCATATGCACAATATCCCCACCTATGCAGCTTTCTTCTGATTGGCTATCGTATTGTGGCGGGAACTGGACTACTCAGTTTTGTTACTGCGTAGTTTCGGCATTTTAATTGTTGTGTGTGTGGCCGCGTTAGCACGTTGGCATGTTGGCACAGAATGCACTGAACACAGTTTCACAACCTCTAGCTGTGTTCGGCAGTTCAGCTGTGGGAAGTTTTTCGTGAAACCTGGATATTTCGGGTGAGTATTGCGGGATTAATTGGCAGTGGGGATATTGCCAAAATGTGATACCATGTTTATTCCAGAATCTGGGAGATGTTTTGACAACAGAATATATGTGCTGATCAAAGCAACATTGAGATTATTATACCATGGGAGGAATACACAGGGCCGCCAGATGTCTCTGTAAGTTACTCAGGAGGGCTTGAGTGTGAATTCTAACACCTGTCACCCTGACATTTCTAACAACAGCTTTGTTATATTAACTGGACCAGTGATGGCGAACCTTTTCGAGACCGAGTGCCCAAAATACAACCCAAAACCCACCTATTTATCGCAAAGTGCCAACACGGCAATTTACCCTGAATACTGAGGTTTTAGTTTAGAAAAAACGTTCCTAGGCGTGCGTTACTCGGGAGTAAGCTTGGTGGTAGTCGGTGGCTTTGATTTGAAGCAACCATGCAACTCTCCCAAGGGGTGAATCACAACCCTAGGAGGATTTACTCAGAAGCAAGCCCCATTGCCAACAACCGAGCTTACTCCCAGGTAAAGGATTGCGCTTTAGTTCTTCGCATGAAAATCAGTGGGGTTTAACAGCGTTTAACAAGGCTACCTACACTGCTTCCCCAAAACTAGGTCTTAGGTTTAATGCTAATAATCGAGCCCAGCGGCCCAGGCCAGCCTAGATGTGTGTGTGTGGGGGGGGGGGGACTCTGTTTACAAGTGCCCACAGAGAGGGCTCTGAGTGCCACCTCTGGCACCCGTGCCATAGGTTCGCCATCACTGAACTGGACTGTTCTTTGAACATCTTTACAGCAGGGCCCAATGAACCACGAGCTCTGGGGAAAACCAGAGCTCCTGTTTGACAAGGGAATAACTTTAATACTTCGACATTATTGTTTAAGGCTAATACTATTACCCACAACCATTTCAGCCAACAGAAAAAAACATTTTGCATGTGTAATGAGTGCAATGGAACAGTTGGGCCTAGTATGCCGAAGACACCACTGAAGAGAAAATAGCAAGTGGAGAAGTTTGCTTGATGGACTTGGCAAACGGAGTGAAATAATCCAGGAAAAAGCAAAATCGTGGCAGTAAAAGAACTGATAGGGGCAATTGAGCAAAAGAACTTTTTGTCAGGCTGTGATGCTGGGGGGAAGGGATGCATCTGCTGTTTCATTTTCTCTGTGGTTTTTCTGCCTTGCCTTGAGTCTTATCTGTGCAGCTGTGTGAATGCGGTTGCTTACCTTCACACAGACTGGGAAAAGTTAGCAACGTATATCTGCTAGGATTGTGATAGCAACCTCAGTATGGTCTTTGAACCTTTCATGCTTCCCTTGATTCTGCAAATAAAGAAATCTTTGGACTTTACGTGTTTTATTGCCTGATCAGGGGAGACTTGACAGTGTAGCAGATAAGTAAAAGGAGGCTGGCAATAATAAGTAAAACATCTTGTACAACAATCATCCGAGAATACGACATATCTAAACAAGAGCCAAGAAAGAGAGCATAAGAAGGGACTTTCCGATGGCAGTGTGCCAGGTTAGCCAGCGCTGCCAAGCCTGTTGTAAAGAAAGTGTATATATTCCTTTAAGTTTACTTAGAAATTCATCCAGTATGGCAAACATTTGGTCTTGCTTGGCCATAAACAATGCGACCCTCTGGCCCCTCATGAAAGTTGTAAACTGTGTTTGTGTTTAGGTAACAGAAATTGGGTTTTACAAGGCCACATCTCAAACCAGATAGATAGGTCTCAGTTACCAAGAATGCTCAGGTGGCGATCATCTCCCTCTTCAAGCATTAGAGGAGAGAAGGATACAAAAAACTCTGACATGAGGCTAGAGTAATTCAGACTTAGAGAAAAACTTTGTAGAAAGATCCATCCAAGGGCTCCCAGCTCAGGGAAAACCCTTTTTTTCCTTC
The DNA here is from genome assembly GCF_021028975.2 of Sphaerodactylus townsendi. NCBI lineage: Eukaryota > Metazoa > Chordata > Lepidosauria > Squamata > Sphaerodactylidae > Sphaerodactylus > Sphaerodactylus townsendi. Next base: position 11,123,786 of record NC_059427.1, read on the forward strand.
ACACCTGTCATCTGTACCCTTATTGAACTTGATCAGTTCAGTGGAGGGATTGGTGGATGAGTGTATGAATGAGATATTTCCCCTCTGTACGTAATCAATAAACTGACTGAAATCCAGTACTGGTTGTCCGTGAATTTTCTTGCCTTGCGTAGTGCCCTGTTAGTCTTTGTTTCAACAATGTTTCCAGGGAAGAAAAGAACCAGTTGCCGTTTTGGTAACACACACATAGCAGAACACAAAGGATGTTTACAGGAGAGGGAGCTATTTTTTATTCTGGGAAAAGCTGAAATCCACATTCTTGAAACAATAAAACAATGCATTTTCAGTAGTCATTTTCTTCTCAAAAGATGACATTACATTCCCCCTTGTCTCTCCCCGCTTCTTCCAGGTTCTTCTTCCTCCTATTCCCTGAACTATTTCCTCACAGGAGTATCTGAGCCCACTACCGGGCTGCCCAAATTCTTTGCTGTGGGCTTCGTGAACGACCAGCTTACTGATTACTATGACAGCAACACCAGGAGGTCTGTGCCTCATGTCTGCTGGCTGGAGGAGGTGGAAAAGGACTACCCCCAGTTCTGGGACAGAAAGAGCCAAACATTATTGAACATTGAGCTGACCCTCGGAACTAACTTGGATTTCTTGAGGAATTCCTTGAACCAGAGCCGTGAAGGTAAGTGGAGGGAGTGTACTTCTTTGTCCCCACCCCCTTCCAGGAGAGGAGAATCTAGAAAAGCAGAATTTCCCCTCCCCTTTTGCAATTTGGAGGCTGTTTGGGGAGGGGAAATTCTCTCCTCCATATCTCCCACACGCAAGAGAGGGTGGGAATGTTACAAGGAAGGAAGGAGGATTTTTGGGGGAGGGAGAGGCTGCTTCTTTCTGGAGAGGAGTTCAATTTTTATTTCAGATACCCAGAAATTTTACTTCAGAAATTGTTAATGTGTCAGCCCCCATCCACCCCTTATCCCCCAAGACAAAGGAAGGCCTGTAATAAAGGCGACCCCCACCCTGTTCCATCGTGACCTGCCATGGGAAGAGAGTGTGGTGATACCATTTAGTTCAAACGGGATCAATGCAAATTCTTTGGGGGAAAGAGAAAGGTCTGACATTACCACACCCCAGGGGGCAGGTGGAAACTTTTCCAGTGAGAAGACCAACATTAGAACAATATTGTAGGGCACACCTCTGCCGCTTCTCTCTGCCCATCACACGGTATTTCCTCCTGTAAATATCCTTCACAACCACCACTGTCCAGGAGGAATTGGCCCCTTCTAAGGCTGCAGGCCCCTTCCTCTGTGCTCAGCTTTCATGCAGAAATGGAAGGGGCTGTTTCTGGAAGCACAGGCCCAGCTGAACCCCTCCCTCGCCCCAATATGGCGCCCTGACTTTCTTGTCTCCTGGAGCTTAGAATGGCCACCCTCTGAACACCCTCCAAGGTCATCTGCCCATCTGTCCCAGCCCCACTCATTCATCAGCATTGGTGGACTTTGTGCCTCCAGCCAAGTCCTGGTACCCTGATGGAGGTCATCAGACATCTCTGCATGACCTCTACTTGCTGTTGAGGGGAACACATGAGCAGTACCACAAGCAGTGATGGGATTCAGCCGGTTCGCACCACTTCAACAGAACCGGTTGTTAAAATGGTGCTTGTAAACAACCAGTTAAATTATTTGAATCCCACCACTGGAACCGGCTGTTAAATTATTTGAATCCCACCACTGACCACAAGCCTTTCTATGCAACCCCCCCCCCTTTTTTTTAAAGGGCCAGCAATATAGTTTAGCTCCCTGTGTGGTCCTCGCAGTTTACCTGGCTGCTTCTTCCCCCCATCTCTCTCCTCACAAGATTTGGGTGTAGCAACATTTTTTGCTGAAAATATAAAAGCAACCCTGGCAACTGCCATTATAATTATATAATGTTATTCTTTCCTTTTTAAAATAAAAAAAAATTATAGAAGCTGGATTCCTGGTTCTTTGGCCCTTAATACACTCCAGAATGCATCAGTCCCATGGCCTATTGCAGTGGTGGCGAAGCTTTGGCACTCCAGATGTTATGGACTACAATTCCCATCAGCCTCTGCCAGCATGGTCAATTGGCCATGCTGGCAGGCACTGGCCTCTTTATCTGGAAGTGGGAATACCTGTGGCTTATATGCACCTTCTGCCAATGCTGCGTATCCATCTAGTTCTTCAGCGGTCCTGGAACCTCCTTGCTAGTACTTCAATGCAGGCCTCGCTACTACAGGTTTCACCAGGCCTGGGGAGAGGGGGTCTTGGGAATGTCTCTTCAGATGAAAAAGGGCCCTGGTCTGATAACAGTGGAGAAGTCACAGACAGAAGTTGTAAGAGAAGAAGAAGAAGAAGAAGAGTTTGGATTTATATCCCCCCTTTCTCTCCTGCAGGAGACTCAAAGGGGCTGACAATCTCCTTGCCCTTCCCCCCTCACAACAAACACCCTGTGAGGTGGGTGGGGCTGAGCCGGCTGTGACTAGCCCAAGGTCACCCAGCTGGCGTGTGTGGGAGTGCACAGGCTAATCTGAATTCCCCAGATAAGCCTCCACAGCTCAGGCGGCAGAGCTGGGAATCAAACCCGGTTCCTCCAGATTAAATACACGAGCTCTTAACCTCCTACGCCACTGAGAGTAGTCATTTCCCAATAGAACTCCAGGGGAGGTGGAGAAGGGTGAAATTGCTAGTTCAGCACAGATAGATCCTACAGAGCTAAGATGCAGGCTTGCTTCACTCCTTTTCCTGTTCTTACTAAATCAGTAAGATGACCTTCTGCATTTAACTCTAAAAGCTGTATTTTCATACAGAACCTTTATCAGAAAAAGGAGCTGTCTGTCAATGGGAGTGGTGCTCAATTTTTCCCATAAAGTTATCTCTAGAGACAGAGTCAAATGCCACTTTGAAGTCAATAAAAGCAAAATAAAGAGAAACTGTGACATTTGAAGAGTATTTTGCCAGTAAGTGGTCCAGAACCATACCTAAAGTAGAATGCCCCTCTCGGAATCCTCCCTGTTCTTCACCTAAGTACCAGCTGCCTTGTTCAAGCCAATCCCTGAGCTTCCAGTTCAAGTGCCTAGCATAAAGTTTATTCATTGTGCTAAGCCAGTTTATCAGTCTGTAATTGACTGGGTCATACCTAGTCCCATTCTTATAGATTGGTACTACAATGGCCTCTCCCATCCTCATCCCTTTTGGAAGCAGAGGCATACCACCTATAGGGACATGGGGTAACCCATGTCCCCAAGCGCATATAGACCTGGGTGCCGGTACCAGCTCTGCATGGTAGACCTGGATGCCAGCGTGGGCTCCGAGCAGTAGACCTGGATACTGGTGTGGGCTCCAGGTGGTAGACCTGGGCTCTGGGTGCCTGTGGGATGGGATGGGGTGAGGAAAGAAAATTCAGATTTTGTCTCCGGGCTCCAGTTTTCCTAGATATGCCTCTGTGGAAGTCTCCCTGTTCTGCCTATTAGTGTAAACAATTTAATCAGGACAGGGAACCACCAATCCATGATTGTTGATGTTGATGTTCTTAATTAGGTCATGTGATACGAAGTCAAACTTGGCTTAGTACTCTCTGATAGGGTTTAGTGGAAGTGGTAGCATTGGATCCATTCCATCTGGCAACACTATACATTAAAGAATAATAGTCTGAATTATATATGCATAAGGGGAAACCATATGGGAATAATGTCATTAGGTAACATTTGTGGAAAAGGAGCAAATTAATATACCACTTACAGTCTAAAAGTTTATTTCCACCAAAAGGAAGGAATTTGTTGCAAAATATAACCTGGTGTCTCAGCTTCTGTACACATGTTCTTTTTCAAAATTTCTTTTTATTAACAATACATTTTATTGGGCCAAAAAAAAATACAAGGATGTTCAAAATGTAGGACCACAGTAAAATACAGAAAGTTTTAAACAATCATAATCTAATATTCAAAACTGATGAGCCTACCATAAATTGCTCTTAATCCCATTACTGGGCTATTAGTTTGCAATTGCAACATATACATTTGGAACAATTAATGAATTATTCAACTTGTATCCCACCTTACCCTCATAGGGCTCAGGGCAGCGAACACCATTCATATTTTGAAATATTATAACTGAAAAATGCTCTCACTGTAATCTCTACTCATAATTGCATTTTAATATTACAAGTTATTAACATACAAACATATTTAGAGGAGCTGCAATATAGCAGCAAGTGTTATTAATTACAAACATTTTTACTAATATGAGGGGTACAATTTTAGGGAAATGGAATGCTAGTTTGGGGCGGGGTATAAATAAAGACAAATAAATAAACAGCCCTTCCCCATGGAGTCATTAGCACTCACACCCACAGGAACCACCCTACTGTGGAGGGCTTGGGGGGGGGGGGAGGGTCTGAGTTGCCATCCACACCGACAAGAGCCCCATGACACTGATGGCAGAACCTTCCTCCACCATTTTTGCCTGGACTCTGCTCTCAGCTGGGGTGGGGGTGGTGGGGTTCTTTGGAGCCAACAGAGCCAATTCTTGCTGCCACTGTTCATAAGCAGCCCCCCCCCCCCAGCCCCTTTTGTGTGGAGCTTTCCATACAATCACTCCAGCCCCCCATTTCAGGGCCACCCTCAGTCCCTCTGGCTCAAATGTTCCCCCCACCCTAATATTTGCTCCTAGGAAGAAGCTCCATAGACTCCATGGGAGTGGAGGAGAAAAAGACCCCCAACAAGAGGGGGTTGCCTCTCTGCAGTCAAGCCCCCTTCCTTTTTGCTTTCCTTTCATGAAGAAGGTGAGCCCCGCTCCCCGCCCAACACTGCTCCAGTTCATCTCCTGGTGTCTCTTGCAGAACTTCACACGCTGCAGATCATGTGCGGCTGTCAAGTGGAGCCTGATGGACAGCACATCAGGAGTCATTTCCGCTTTGCCTATGATGGAGAGGACCTAATTGCCTTTGATGAGAAGACCCACACCTGGGTGGCTCCTGTGCCCCAAGTCCAGGCAATCAAGAAGATGTGGGAGACAGCAGGCATCCTAGCCCAGATTGGCAGGGGCTACCAGGAAGAGTGCTCGTTTTGGTTGCGGAGGTACCCTGAGTATGGGAAGAAGTCACTGGAGAGGACAGGTGAGGAGCCACTGAGTGGGGGCGCTGGGGTCTGTGAGGTTCTTCCGTGTATATCCGGAGACCCTTGCCAGGGCAGGGCAATAGCTGGAGCTGGAGTTCTTTCCCCCATCCCCTTTTAACTTCCAGGACCTATTGGGGTGGTGTGAGCATTTAAAGATCAGGTTCCTTCTCCCACTCCACTCCCTCATTGTCAAAAGTGGTACAGTCTGCCACACACCCCTCAGGACTGTACCACTTCATTCTGCCCTGTACTGGATGCAGCCCCAGATCCAAGCAGGCACCTGCAAAAGGTATAGGCCCAAATTCCCCCTCCCACTAAAAAACCCAGTAAGATCATTGGTTTTGACGGAGCATCCCCATTTCCTTGAGAGCCAGTCTGGTATAGTGATTTCCCACTCTTCCACATGAGCAGTGGACTCTTATCTGGTGAACCAGATTTGTTTCCCCACTCCTACAATCCTGCTCAGTGACCTTGGGCTAGTCACAGTTCTTTGGGCTAGTCACCTACTTCACAAGGTGTCTGTTGTGGGGAGAGGAAAGGAGTTTGTAAGCCCCTTTGAGTCCTCTTACAGGAGAGAAAGGGGGGGGTTTACATCCAAACTCTTCTTCCTCCTCTGCCTTCCTCAATCCCATCCCCCATTACTTGCAGACTAAGGAGCTGACCCACCCACAGAGGGGCAAGGAGGGGCAAGGAGGGGCAAGGAGTTTCAAATGTGCTTGGAGGGTACTCCAGAGTTTGAAGGGGGGAGTGGGGTGGAAAGCAGCTGACTTTCCTTCTCCACAAGCCATTTTTCTTGGAAGTTTCTTGTCATTAAAAATAGTCGCTGATAAGAAAGTTTGCATAATTGTTTGTGATCTGGCAACAAAGATCAAGTTAATTTATGCCATAGTATTCCCTATTACTAAGTATGGGTGTGAAATCTGGATAATGAAATAAGCTGTCAAGAAGAATGAAGATTCCTTTGAAATGTGGAATTTGAAGAGAATGTTATGGATATCATAGACCCTCCAAAAAACAAACCAGTAAGTTCTGGAACAAATCCATAGGGCTACCGCACTTTGGTCACATTAAGAGAACAAAGGGGAAAGACGATAATGTTGAAAAATGTTAAAGGCAGCATGAAAAGAGGAAGACTCAACATGGGATGGGTTCACTCTATAAAGGAAGACGGGGCCCTCAGTTTGCCAGACCTGAGCAAGACTGTTAATGATTGGATCGTTTGGAGGATATTGATTCATAGGTTCGCCATGAATCAAAATTGACTTGAAAGCACTTAACGCTGACACACAATTTTCTGATCGAAGCAATCCCTCCCCCCCGACATACATTTCTAAATACAAAACATGCAGGATGGACTGTAAAAGCTCTAGATTCAACTCCAGCAGCACATTAGAAACCTCCAAGATATTCACGGTTTGACCTTTAGGGAGTCTAAACTCCCTTTGTCAAACCTTTGACACTATGATTAACATCACAGGACCACTATTTCCAAGTACGACTAAGATCTGAGACAGGCTGCGGAATCCCTCCTGGGGAGTTCTGCATCCTTTGTAGATACTGAAGATTTGCTACACCCATCTTTTGGGTGGGACCAGTGGGGTAGTGCCAAGGGGAACAGGGGGATTGACACACTGGTGCGGGGATGGGGCGTGGGCGGGATGGGGCAGGCGGGAGCATGGCAGGAGCGCAGAGCTCAAGTGTGCCTGGGGCGCAGTTCCTGCTCACTATGGCTCTGGGTAGGACTGATGACGTAGTGGGGTCACTCCAAGACCACCCTACATCCTGCTGGCCTCGGAAGATGTACTCTGTTAACACGAACCAACATTGCTGTTTCCACAGAGGCCCCAACTGTGAGGATGGCACGAAAGATAGAATATGATGGCCGGGAGACCCTCATTTGTCGGGCCCACGGTTTCTACCCCCAGGAGATTGAAGTCACCTGGATGAAGGATGGGAAGGACCAGAAACCAGATACTTTTACAAGGGGTGTTGTCCCCAACTCAGATGGGACTTACCACACCTGGCTCAGCATTGAGGTGGATGCGCAGGAGAGGGACCATTACTGGTGCCAAGTGGAACATGATGGCCTGCCAGAGCCCCTGATTTTGCCCTGGGAGGGTCCAGGTAAGAGACTGTGGGGAGAGGAAGCTGGCCCTCTTGAGAATGGGGTAGGGGATGACAGAGTATGGAAGGGGGATCTTTGCCCAGGGAAGACCCCGCCCTGCACCCACACTTCAGTGTACAATGGGATACTCCACTGGGCCCCTGTATATTGTGTGGGGGTACTAACCATTTGTTTGTATCCCTGTGTTACAAGGTCTGGGGGCAGGGTGCCCTGGGGACTCTGGGGTCTGCTATCTGATGGGGTGGGGGCAAGAACAGTTTACAGATTCTGCTGTTGCTCTCAGAAAGTGCTAGAGGCAAGGCCTGCCTCCTCCAGCAACCTGGTGTAGCCTGCCTGGTTAAGATCAGGTAGACCCTAATATGGAGAACCCAGTTTGTGGGAAATGTTTTCAAAATGTCTTCCCTTGCTGGCCCCCTTGGGGTGGTGGTGACAGGGGGGAAGGAATGAGAGGCTTCAGGAGAAAACACCCCCACAAATACCGTAGCCCTTCTCTAGTTTACAATGGCATCTCCCAGGGGGACCCTGTTTGTGGTGTGGGGTGCTGACCAGTTGCTTGTCTCCCTGTGTTAAAGGGGCTGGGGGAGAATGTCTAAGGCCCTGTCAGATCCCCAAAAACTGAAACAAACTCCATATGAAGAACAGAGGTTTATTCATGATCTGGAGGACAGCTTGGAAAAGTCAAGACTGGCTTTTCCTGCACAACAGACAGTAATATGTTTCCACATTCCCCCCCACATGAGAACATCACTGAGAAAATATGCAGACAACAAGATAGTAAGAACTGTACTCCAGTGGCGTAACTAGGCAAACTGGAGCCCTGGGCAAAACCTGAGTTTGATGCCCCCCCAGGTGCATGCCCGGTGCAACGCGCACCCCCCCCCCCGACTCCCTTGTAGCTATGCCCAGTGGCGTATCTAGGCAAACTGGTTTGGCGCCTCCCCCACTGTGACTAAACAATGATTTTTTCCACCAGGTCGTTTCAAAGTCACCATCACATTATAGAAAATGCCCCAGCTCACAAATCTGAACACAACAATAGACCATGCCACACAGCAGAAATAATTTTTTGAAAACATTTTCAAAATGCTTTCAAAATGTTTTATTACTGCTATGAAAACATTTTATGGTGTTGTATCCAGTCCCCCCAACTGGGGGAAACAGCATCACTTTGAATGTTATTTAAACTGAGGACCCCAGATTCTCCTTTAAAAGATTGGATCTAAAAGGAGAATCTGGGCTCCCTAGATTTAAACAAGTGATGCTGGAATCCACCCCCAAACAGCATAATTTTCAATGGTGTTTAAACTAGGGAGCCCAGATTCTCCTTTTAAATCCACCTTAAAGTGAGAATCTGGAGTCCCTAGTTTAAACAACATTGAAAGTGATGCTATTTTGGAGTTGATTCTCCCCCACCCTGAAACTGCATCACTTTCAATGTTTAAACTGGGGACTTCAGATTCTTCCTTTAAATCCATGCCAAAGGGGAGGGGATTTAAACGGAGAATCTGGGGAAATTTGGGGGGTGCCTGCTGTCAGGGGTGCAATTGTTAAGCTAGCAGCACCAAACTTTCAGGGTATCTTTAGGAGACTCTCCTAGTGATGCCACCCAGGTTTGGTGAAGTTTGGTTCCAGGAGTCCAAAGTTATGGACCCTTAAAAGTGTAGCCCCCATCTTCTATTAGCTCCCTTTGGAAACAGTGGGTGAATCGGGCACCCCCTTTGGGAGTCCATAGCTTTGGACCCCCTGGACCAAACTTTACAAAACCTGGGCGGTATCAGTAAGAGACTCTCCTGATGATACCTCCCAGGTTTGGTGAAGTTTGGGTCAGGGGGTCCAAAGTTATGGACCCTCAAAGGTGTAGCCTTCATCTCCTAATAGCTCCCATTGGAAACAATGGGGTATGGGGCACTCCCTTTGGGAGTCCATAACTTTGGAATCCCTGAACCAAACCTCACCAAGCCTGGGTGATAGCATCAGGAGAGTCTCCCGAAACATCCCTGAAATTGTGTTGCTGCTAGCCTAAAAACTGCACACACACACACCCCCGCAGGCCAAAAACAAAAAACCCACTAAAATTAAAAAAACCCACAAATGAACCCTGCATTTTTGGTGCCCACCACAAGGGGGTGCCCTGGGCAACTTCCCACTTTGCCCAATGGGCATTACGCCCCTGGTGTACCCACTGAGCATGGCCTTGGCAAGCACCTGGCAGTGCGAGGCCTCACAGGCAGCCCAACCCCCACCCACAGCAATTCATCAGAAAGCAATAAGCAGCCCCAATAAGCACCCCTTCTACCAGGCATCATGACAGGCCCCTTCCACATATGTGTAAGGTTCTTGTCTGCCAATCAATAATGGAGACTCTTGAAGGATTCAAGAGCTTTATTAAACTTTGTCAGGTCCTTGCAGCAGAACGCCGGAGCAAGAGAGCCTGGCTTCTGCAGCTACATTTATCTCAAACTTTCCCCATTTTCTCGAACTCCCCCCTCCCATCTTTTTCTCCATAAACTGAATAATAGAAGAACGAGTAGTTTCCCTCTATTTGGTTAAGTGGATTTGTGTGTATAATGTTGTTATGCCAATAAAGGTTCTTAGTTGTTGTTGTTGAGGTGAGATCAGTATTGTTATGTGTCCCAAGTTTCAAGGACAAGCAATGGACTCATTCCGGCCCCGAGGGGGGAGGGCAGGAGTGAGGGAGACATACTTCATTATGTTTCAAAGCGCAGCAATTAAGACAGAAAGGCCCATTAACATACACAGATAACAGCAAGCACAGGTGTGACCTTGGCGCCAGCCAGCCAGTGCCAGGTGAGGCGGGAGCTGGACCTGGCAACATGCAGAATAATGCACTTTCAATCCACTTTCAATGCACTTTGCAGCTGTGCAGAATAGCACAATCCACTTGCAAACAATTGTGAAAGTGGATTGAAAGTGCATTATTCTGCATGTGTGGAAGGGGCCTAGGGGACTCTGGAGGCTGATAGCTGGTTAGGTGGGGGCAGGAACTGTGTCCGGATCGGCAGAAAGTCCTAAAAGCAAGGTCGTCCTCCTCCAGTTAGCTGAGATTCTTTTGCTGGACAATCTCTACCCGAAGCTCTGTAGAGCTGCTATCAGGCTGAATAATGATCTTTTCCCCACCCTTTCACACCCAGCCTTCAATTTGGGCCTCCTTCTGGGCAGCCTCGGGGGTGCCGTGGCTCTTCTGCTGGTAACTGGAGTCACCTTCTGCATGAGTAAGTAAACAAGGAATGCCTTGACTAGGCAGACTATGTTTGTCTGTGTCTGTGTGATTCTTGCCATTGACCCACTCTGAGGATGGTGGGGGTGGCAGGCAGATGGTGCCTAGCAATGACAGATGGTGCTTTCGGACCTGTCAAAAGTGGGGCAGGTCACAGGCCTTCTGCCCAGGTCTCAAATGCCTCAGATAGAAGGGAGGAGAAGGGGAACCAAGCATCTGGTCTCCCCCAGCCCAGCCTGGAAGTCCCTCCTCTGGCCTGAAGGTCATCTACCCCTCCCCCCCACAATGCACTAGAGCAGGGGTAGGGAACCTGCGGCTTGAGTGCCACATGCGGCTCTTCTGCCCTTGCACTGCGGCTCCACAAGCCGAGCCGCCGGCCCCATCCTTGCCTGCCCTGCAGGCAGCAGGGCAGGCGCACCAACTGCCCACGGCCGGCTGGGCTGCGCCGCGGGCTTCCCCTCTCGCCCACCCCGTTGGAGCGGGGCGGGTGCTTTCCCAGCGGCTGGCAAGGCCGAGCCGCCGGCTTCATCCTTGCCCGCTCTGCAGGCAGCAGGGCGGGCGCACCAATTGCCTGCGGCCAGCTGGGCCACACCGCGGGCTTCCCCTCTCGCCCGCCCCGTTTGAGCGGGGCGGGCACTTTCCCGGCGGCCGGCAAGACCAAGCTGCTGGCCCCATCCATGCACTTCTCAGAATGAGCGGAGTAAAAGGTAAAAAAAACCAATATATACAGTGCTATCTTTACCTTAAATGTCAAAAATTATTTGCGGCTCCAAGTGTTTTCTTTTCTTGTGGAAAACGGGTCCAAATGGCTCTTTGAGTGTTAAAGGTTCCCTACCCCTGCACTAGAGGGAGGGGGTTTCTGCACAGGAGAGGGAAATCATCTTTCCAAGGAAAACCTTGTGGGGTCATCTTGTTCCCTGCCTGCATTTTCCACCAGAGCTTAAACCCAGTGGGACAATGACACTCCTTTTACTTCAGTGGGATGCCCGTTGCATAAACACATTTCTCATTGTAAAGAGGAATTTCCCTTTGATATCACAATTCTAGGAACCTCAACCTTTCTGATCCCCTCCCTTCTTCCCTGGTATCATTAAACAGGGTCATCTCTCTGATACTGGAGGGGGGGGTGTTTCTCTGTTGTCTGTGCTGATAAACATAGCTTCCCTGTTCTCTCTAAGCAAGAATAGTTTAGCGAAACTTTTATATGTTGGTTAAAAGAGAGCTAGAGAAACGTCTGCAGGTGGCTGGGATGTTGAGAACCCAAGAGGTTTGTGAAAGGTGTGAATGAATGGTCTCTGAGTCCCCCTTCTAGCTCTAATTTCTTGGTTCTCTCTCTGCAGGAAAATGGCAAGAGATGGGTTACATAAGAACAGGAAATGACTCCTCCTCCTTCAACACAGAAACAGCAGAAAGTGAATCCTGTTGCTTCAACATGGAAGCTGCGGGGGGTGGGGGGCAGGTGGGAGGGGGTTTAGTCAGAGGCATATCTAGGCAAACTGGAGCCCTCCTGGAGGAGGGAGGCAAACTGGAGCCCGGGGACAAAACTTGAGTTTCGTGCCCCCCCCTCAACCCGGTATGGGTGGCCACCCTCCCTCACCATGACCAAACAATGATTTTTTTTCACCAGGTCATTTCTAAATCCCATTGTTACCTCACTACCAGGGTAACTTTTAGCAATACAGAGTGATTCTAGCTCTCGGTAGCGCGGAGGAACAGTAATGGGACCCAACACAGCGAGTGTAGTAAAATAGCAAGATTTGATTGAGATGCCGACTAAGATCAGGGTAGAGGCTCTGCCTCTACCTCAATCTATCAGGGAGGGACTGCATTTCCAGGGGATGGAGTTTTACAAGGCACTCTGATAGTTTTTTCCCAGTCTAGCCCTGACTGGAGATGACAGGGGGCACAATGAGGTACAGGAAAAGTTTGGAGGCAGCCTTCTCCCAAAAGGGAGCCTGAGCTGTTCCTGTCATCCTCTCACCTGCAGGAGTTCAGTGGCTGGCTGCTGACACTTCTCCTCCACCTCCTGGATGAGGCTGTCCAGAGAGGAGAGTTCCTCACAGAGTTCAGCCAGGTGCTGATCCCTGTTGTTTTTTTTTTAATAATTGTTATTGTATAGAGTATTTGTACATTTGTTACATTTAATATCTTCATTCCATCTATACATTTTTTCCATTTTCTCCCCCCTCTTTTCTATTGGTTATTTCATGCAAGCAGTAGGAGATTCATTCTTCTTATTCTCTTATTCCATAGTTCTTCGTTAAATCCGGCTTCTTCCATCCATTTTTCATACACTGTCCATAGCTTCATGATATCTTCTATTTTTTCTTTCCATAAAATGTTTTTTGTCAGTCTCTCAAAAATCTCTAACTGTATTTGTTCCCAAATATATTCCAACCATTTTGAAACTGTCCATTTTTTATTATCTTTCCAGCCCAACGCCAACACTGCGTGTGCTGCTCTAATCATTATTTTATACATTGGTTCCAAACTTCTGTTCATTCTTATATCCTCTATTATCCCCACAATTAATAAATCTTTATTTACATCATTTTTTACTTTTACCAATAGTTCTACATATTTCAAAATATTCTCCCAAAACTTTTTCACTACTTTGCATTCTATCCACATATGAATATAACATGCTCCTTTTTCTCCACAATGCCAACATTTTGGGCTTAGTCCTTTAATCATATAGGCTAGTTGTATTGGGGTTCTATACCATTTAAGTAAAACCTTTCTTTCTAGTTCCACATATTTTTCAATCTTTAACTTCTTCATACTGTCCATTATTCTTTCTATTTTTTCTTCTTCTAGAAAATTATCTTTTTCCCATTTTTGTTTCAACATTCTTATCATAAATTCTTTATCCTCTACCATGTACTTGTAAACTGATCCTATAATCTTCCCTTTCAATATTTCATGGAGTCTTAGCCATTGATTCATTATACAGTCACCTTTTATTCTAAATTTCCTTAATTTTTCCCATAACCCTCTTATTGCCAGCCAATTCTCTCTCCCTCCCAATTCTATTAGGTTTTGTAATGGTATAATTTCTCCTTCGTGAACGAAGTCTGACACTTTATGTATTCCTTTTTCTTTCAATTTTCTTATAATTTTTTCATCTTCTATGCCAGTCACACTTGCCACTGGGGCTCTATCCAGAATGCCAGGCATCCATTTACTTCTCCATTTTTCCCATATGTCCATATTCACTTTTCTTGGGCCTATTACTCTTATGTTTTACGTTTTTAATCATTTATATAAATACCGTAATTACCTATTCCTTTATTTACTTCATTTTCAAATTTCAACCATTTTGAGCTATTATCTTCATTAATGTCCAGTAAGCTCTTTATCTGGAATGCCTCAAAATATTTCTGGGTTTTCGGTATTCCCCAGCCTAGAAGTCCATTTGGCATGTATACTATTTTATTCATCACTCTAGAATTTTTTTTATTAAATACCCATGCTTTTATTTTCCTGTCCCAATCCTCAAATTGTTTTTTAGCAATTTCCATTGGTAATGTTCTAAATAGATAAGAGATTTTAGGTAATAAACACATCTTTACTGCTTTTATCTTCCCCGTTATAGATAAGGTTTTTCCTTCCCAACTTTTTATCTGATTTTAAATTTTTTTCCATCTATTTTCGTAATTATATTTATACATCTTATCTTTTCTGGTAGAAATTATAATTCCTAAATATTTGATTTTCTTCTTTAATATTTCTTTATTAAACTGTTTCTTTTCTATATTCACACCTAATATTTCTGTTTTATCCATATTCACTGTTAACCCTGAATATTTCTTAAAATCCTCTAAAATTATTTTTAACTCTATCATTGTATCCTCAGGATTAGTTGTTATCAATAATACGTCATCTGCAAACATGTTTATTCTAATTTCTTCCTTATTTATTTTATATCCTTTTATTCTTCCATTATTTCGAATTCTATCTGCTAAGAACTCCATTGCCATTACAAACAAAGACGGAGACAGTGGGCAGCCCTGTTTTACTCCTCTTCTTATATTAACTATTCCTGATAACCCTTCGTTTACTCTTATCTTAGCCTTAGCGTTTCTATAAACCTCTTTTAACACATCTATGAATCTTTCTCCAAATCCAAAATTATTTAATGTTTGGAAAAGAAATTCATGACTTACTGTATCAAATGCTTTATATACATCTAATTTTATCATAGCATATTTATTTTTCTTTCCATGCTCTAATATATTTAATACGTTTCTTATTGGATGACATATATCTCTTCCTTTTACAAACCCATATTGGTCTTGTTCTATTATTTTTGGAAGTATAATTCTGATCCTATTTGATGGTATTTTTGCAAATATCTTATAATCTTGATTTAATAAGCTTATTGGCCTGTAAGATTCTACTAAAGTTGCGTTTTTTCCTGGCTTCAGAATTGTCACTATCTCCGTCTCTCTCCATGTATCTGGGGCCCTCTGGCCTCTTATTATTGTGTTAAATAGATGTTGAAGTTCTGGAACTAAAATTTCTGCCATTTCTTTATAATATTCTGCTGTGAACCCATCAGTTCCGGGGGATTTATTATTTTTTAATTCTCTAATAACCTTTAATATTTCCTCTTGTGTTATATTCTCTTCTATAGCTATTCTGTCTTCCTGAGAAATCATTTTATTCATTTTTTCCTCATATTGTATATTGCTCTCATAATCAAATAGTTTTTGGTAAAACTCCTCAAATTTTTTTCTAATTAATTTATTTTCAGTTATTATCTGGTTCCTTTCATCTTTTAACTTTTTAACTCGTTGTTTCTCCTTTTTTTTCTAACCTTTTGCTAACCTTTGCTAACCTTTTAATTGAGTGTATGTTATTTCTTTAACTGATTTTTTACGGTGCTGGTCCCTGTTTCTTGCTTCCTCCGTCTCCACCTCTTTCACCTGGGCCAGAAAAAGGTTCTCTTGCTGATCCAGAAACTTATGCAGTTGTCTGAACTTAGTCGCTGTCTTCTGCCGTTCTCCTTTGGTTTGCTTCTGAGATTGGAAAAAGGAGGAGAAAAAAGAATACAGCTTAGCAGTGGGAAGAAGTATGTTGGGAAACTCTTATCTGAAGGGCACTTTTGACTTTCCCAGGGATTGCATCAACGGACAAGGGATAGGACAAGGGAAAGATACAGAAGGATCCATCCAAAATACATGTGAATGATCTTTGCATTATTTTCTTCTTGGAATGGCTTTACTTTACAAAACTCAAACATGTTGCAGCACAAGAAAAACAGACAAGGAAGCTTCTCACATCTCTCTCTCCCACACACAGAGACCATGCTTATTTCCGTAACCCTTTTTATTGCAGAGATATGAGAGGAAAGGTGTTCCCCTTAATATTCACAAAAGTTCATTCTAAGTGGCCTTTCGTTAAGTTTTCTGTGGGAAACCAAGCCATTCTAAGTAAGAAGAGACTGCCTTCTTGCTTGACTTTTCTGTGTTTTGTACTCCGTGTTCTTTCCTATGTATATTTCTAGTGTCTACCTCCAAGCCACAGGGACACTTACAAGCAGGTGATTGCTTTCCTCCAATATACTGGCTTTACATGCCAGAATTTCTTTTCTTTTCTTCTGTAGCATCTCCACACAATCACAGAACTGATCCTGGTAGGGGGGGGGGGGGATACCAAAATTAAAGTTTGCTCCTTTTCAGAAGTTTACTAAAAATCATAAAGCAAATCTGTCATCAAAGGAAACATAAAATACAGAATGTTCTGCCCCATGGTACTCTGGCCAGAGGATTAATAGTGACTCCAGACTAGCAATTTTTTTAAAGGAAGAAAAAGTTGGATTTATCTAATCCCATGCGAGCATGGAATTATGGCAGCATATCTTCGTCTGCTGATTAATCCCACCCAGAGGAGAGCCTTGGCTACTGCAAGATGTAATGTGCTGCCATCAGCTCTGCTGGAGGGAAGACTTAAGAATATGGAACGTTCTAAAAGAGTTTGTTCATGTGATATGACTACGGTTGAAACACTTGACCATTCTTTGTTTCTATGCCCTAAATACAATAAGATACGCATGAAATACATGAATTCCATTTTCTTGCAATGTTCTCAGTGGCATGAGTGTTACAAGATACCCAATCTCCTGAACAGCTCTGATGTGCTCTTTTGTGAAACTGTGGCAAATTTTATACTGGAAATTAGTAATTTTAACTGTATTACTTAACCTTGTTTTGTTTTAAAATTTTGTCCTGTCTTATATGCCAATAAAGGCTTGTGTGTGTGTGTGTAGTTGGATTTATCTACTGCAAAGAGTCTCAAAGCAGCTCACAACTCTTTCCCATCCCCTTGTCACACCTTGTGTGGTATGTGGTGCTGAGAGAATTCAGAGGAAACTGTGACCAGCCAAAGGTCACCCCAGCAGGCTTCATGTGTAGGAGCAGGAAAAGAAATCCAGTCTACCAGATAAGACTTCACTGCTCATATGGAGGAGCGGGGAATCAAACCCAACTCTCCAGATTACAGTCCACCACTCTTAACCACTAAGCCACGCTCATCGAAAGGAAAAACAATTAAAACGTACTACCAATAGGCAATTGGGCAGGATAATAAGCCAGCCTGACATCAACACAGCCAGCACTGAAGAGTGCCAATGTCCTGACATCATGCCCTGAACACAAGGGGAAAGCAGCTAGGTGTCAGACTGTGGTTTGGGGGATGGGATTGTTACCCGGAACAGTCTGGGAAGTTAGAGCCATGGTGGCTGTTTGCTATAGCTTGCATAGTTTTGCTTGGCTACTCCAGGTGCCTTATCAGTTACTATGATAGTGTGTGAATGCTAGTCTGTTTCTTTCCCACAGAGTGTGTCTATAAAATTATGCATGGGATCGAAAATGTTGACAGAGAGAAATTTTTCTCTCTTTCTCACAATACTAGAACCAGGGGGCATTCATTGAAAATGCTGGGGGGAAGAATTAGGACTAATAAAAGGAAACACTTCTTCACACAACGTGTGATTGGTGTTTGGAATATGCTGCCAGAGGAGGTGGTGATGGCCACTAACCTGGATAGCTTTAAAAGGGGCTTGGACAGATTTATGGAGGAGAAGTCAATCTATGGCTACCAATCTTGATCCTCCTTGATCTCAGATTGCAAATGCCTCAGCAGACCAGGTGCTCAGGAGCAGCAGCAGCAGCAGCAGGCCATTGCTTTCACATCCTGCATGTGAGCTCCCAAAGGCACCTGGTGGGCCACTGCGAGTAGCAGAGTGCTGGACTAGATGGACTCTGGTCTGATCCAGCAGGCTAGTTCTTATGTTCTTATGTGTGTGTGGGGGTGGGGGTGGGGATGTTCACTGCTCTTGTATTTTATCTGGAGTTCTTCAGAACTCTCTTTGAACCTTCATGCTTCATTTTGTTCCAGCAATAAAGAAACCTTTGAATCTCAAGTGTTTCATTGTCTGGTCAAGGGAGTCTTGACACGAGGAAGGGAGCAACCAAGCTAGGAGATGGGCAATCAAGAAAGGTTGTCACTCCCTGTCTAACCCAAGGCCAGAGTGTTTCTCTAGGGTAGGGATGGCCAGCCTATGGTGCTCCAGATGTTCATGGACTACAATTCCCATCAGCCATGCTGGCAGCTAGAAAGGATCCACACATCTTCCTGACTATCATCCACCTTGCAGATTTCCGACCTTGAACTCTTGGGAAGCCTCTTCCACAGGAATGATTTCGTGATCTTTGTGTTCCTGGGACTGGTCACAGACCACACAGATGAGAGTTTCATCAGCCTTGCAGAAGAGTTTCAGCGGCTCCTGGTGCTTCTGGCAAACTCTCTCCTTTCTAGCTGCCATGACTGTCTGACACTAAAAACAAAAGAAAACACATTTGTTTTATTTCTCCCCCAAATTTTTGAACTCCGCCCATACTTTTAAATAATAGACATAATTAGTGACTTCAAAAATATATTGTATAGAGAAGAGAGATGTAACCAAGCTTTTACGGCCGCCTCAAATTCCTTTGAAAGTCAGTGGGCAGATAACAATTTCTGGTTCAGGGTAAACCACACACCTTTCTGCCTCTCTTTTGCCAATCAGCAAATCAACCCCCAGATCTTCAACTGCTGGCTCTCTGCTCCTCTAGCCACAAGATTTCAGGTAGCATTTGGGGCTGTTGCAGGACCAGCAACCGTCAACCTGTTAAAGCCTGCAGGATTTGCAGTTTTGAGAAAGGGTAGTGAGGGCCCCCTCAAATTGACTGCAAACAGGAGGTGGTGTCAAACCCAAAATGGCCGCCACAGCAGACCGAGCCACACAAAAACACCTCCCGTCTCAAATCTAGATTCTGCAGTCGTCCCGACTCCCCTGTCTGACCTCTTGAAATGAACCTCACAGGCCTCCCGAATGAATTTGCCCTCAGGGCAGCCTTTCTGCCCGCAGATCTACAGGCAACATCCTCTCGGAGCAGCAGTGGCGTAGGAGGTTAAGAGCTCGTGTATCTAATCTGGAGGAACCGGGTTTGATTCCCAGCTCTGCCACCTGAGCTGTGGAGGCTTATCTGGGGAATTCAGATTAGCCTGTACACTCCCACACACGCCAGCTGGGTGACCTTGGGCTAGTCACAGCTTCTCGGAGCTCTCTCAGCCCCACCCACCTCGCAGGGTGTTTGTTGTGAGGGGGGAAGGGCAAGGAGATTGTAAGCCCCTTTGAGTCTCCTACAGGAGAGAAAGGGGGGATATAAATCCAAACTCTTCCTCTTCTTCTTCGGGAGTTTTGGCCATCGTGATCACGGGAACACTTTGAAGACATTCCAATATTTTTGTACCATTACTTATAACGGGCCTCAGAGCTGAGGCAAGTTAGCCCTTGACCCAGCCAATTTTGCCAGTGATGCAGTCACATATTTTTCCGTTCCTGCAGGGCTCCCCACCTCACTAAAGATTCTCAGCTACTGATGAATGATATTGGATAATTCTCCCTTCTTCAAGAGCCAGCATGGTGTAGTGGTTAACAGCGGGTGCACTCTAATCTGGAGAAGTGGGTTTGATTCCCCACTTGAGCTGTGGAGGTTTATCTGGCGCACCAGATTAGTTTGTGCACTCCAACACATGCCAGCTGGGTAACTTTGGGCTAGTCACAGTTCTTCAGAGCTCTCTCAGCCCCGCCCACCCCACCCCACCCCATCGGGTATTTGTTGTGAGAGGGGAAGGGAAAAGAGTTTGTAAGCCCCACATTTTGCTTGTATGTCCAAAATCTAATAGCGTTAGGTCTAACTTCTTTTCATTGTTTTCTAATCGGTGTTTTCTGCCTCCTTTGGAGTTTTTGCTCAGCAACAATGAGGTTGAAATAACTATTTTGGTTGCAAATTTCCTGTTGCTTGTGTTGGAGTAAAACCTTGGTTTGGTGATTTGTTTCTGGTTCTGCCTGTACTAAATTTGTTGACTTCGTTAATGCCTAATAAAGGTTATCTGATTCGTATATTGGAATTCCCCTCGTTAACCAAGCACCTGTGTTGTGGCGGCTGGGGGGAAGAGGGTGGGGTGCCAGGGAACGGGAACCACATCCTCTGGGTCAGAGTGTTGCTGTGGGCACCACTCTGCTGATCCAACACATTTCCTGGGTCCCGCCAAGTGCTTCTAGAAAGTGGGCGGTGCTTTTGCCCAGGAAGACTTCTGACTGGCCATTCAAGAGCTGACAGGCCATGCAAATTGTTAATTCCAAAGGTGCTTACAGGCTCGAACAGGTTGGGTATCCCTGCTCTGACTATCCCCCATTAAGCAGTGACACCTTTTCGACTGGCCATGCTGCTAGATCTCAGTACAGGAGAGGCAACATTAGTTCCACTAATTAGTTCCACTATAAGTAATACGCAGTGGCGTAGGAGGTTAAGAGCTCATGTATCTAATCTGGAGGAACTGGGTTTGATTCTCCACTCTGCCGCCTGAGTTGTGGAGGCTTCTCTGGGGAATTCAGATTAGCCTGTACACTCCCACACACGCCAGCTGGGTGACCTTGGGCTAGTCACAGCTTCTCAGAGCTCTCTCAGCCCCACCCACCTCACAGGGTGTTTGTTGTGAGGGGGGAAGGGCAAGGAGATTGTAAGCCCCTTTGAGTCTCCTGCTGGAGAAAAAGGGGGGATAGAAATCCAAAACTACTACTGCTACTACTACTGGGATCGTCCTTGGAAGCTGGAGACACAAGGATCAAGAGCACTCCTCAACAATCAAACTCCACTATAAAATTCTGTCTCAGATAAAGATGTTAGTAGGGTCAGTTGAGGTGAAGCGGTTGAGAAAATAGTGTGCATCTGCATTAGAATATAGTCCTGAACCATTATGAGAATTACCATTCATTTTTATGCATTGCTTTTGTGCATTACCGAACATGGGACTTTGATACAAGATCATTTATAGTTCATTGAACAACTGTCATTCAACTTTCAAATAGTTGGGGGGGGGGGGGGAAGCAGGGACTAGGACCCAGGCAGAACATTCTACAACAAAGAAGGTCCGCCATGGGGTGGAGGCATATACCATCTACTAACATCTTTTTGTGGGGCACAGCATATCTACAAAGAGGCATCTCCTGGTGGGATGGATGGCAGGGCTTTGAAGGAAAACATGATGTTTTAATGGTTCTTGTTACCACCAAATCCTTAGGGAGCCAATCTATAGCTGGGCAGAGGAATCAAAAGATAACACTGACATAAACAATCATGCCGAAAACAGACCCTGAACCTTAAAAGCGGCTTTGCTACACACTGAAAATTTAAGTCAGGCACCAAGATGCAAGAAAAAGCCCCTCTGCCGATGAAAGGATCAGATCGAAGGAGGGATCTCCCTAGCCAAGGATCCTGTTTGCAATTTTGGTCAACCAGGTGGGGGCAACAACTAAAGGCTGACCAACTCCCATTTTGCTCCCAGGCAGATGGGGTCTAAAATTAAACTAGTTTAATATCTGCCATTATTTGCATTCCAGTCACTGAACAGCAGCCAAGAAGAAATCAGAGCTACTCCACATCAAGTGATTTCTTACTTTCTCTCCACCAGGCTCCTCCAGAGGGATCACCTGGTGATCTCTGTGTTCCTGGGATCTGCTGCAGATCAGGCAGAGGGGGGCCTCGTCCTCCCGGCAGAAAAGCTTCAGGGGCTCCTGGTGCAGCTCGCAGACCCCCCCCCTTTCGCTTCTGCCCCCCCCCCCCCTGCTCCTTGGTGCTCCCCTCTAAAGGGCGGAGTTTCTGGATAATTTCCACCAAGTTGGCCAGCTGCTGGTTGGGGCGGAGGGTCCCCTCGTGAGCTCTTCCTCTGCATAGAGGGCAGGAAGCCTCTGCCCCCTGCAAGTCCCCCCAGCTGTGGGTCAGGCAGGCCCGGCAGAAAGCGTGGCCGCAGCCAGCAATGGTCACCGGGTCCCTGAAGAAGTCCAGGCAGACGGAGCAAGAGGCTTCCTCGCACAGCTCCTGCTTCAGGGCACCCGCTGCCGCCACGGCAAGAAAGGAGCTACTTTCGATTTCTCTTTTTGCAAAGGACTTCCTGCTGCTGCTGCAGGACTGACGTCGTGGAAAC